>NW_010184289.1:0-30012 GCF_000695765.1 Mesitornis unicolor
GTCCCTTCCAATCCCTAACATTCTGTGTGTGTGATTACATTTTAATACACTTTGCTATATATTAAGTTACATACTTCTTTGTAAATGTATTACATAAAACCTCTAGTTAGTGTTTTTTTGGGGAAAAAAAAAGTTTTCTAGCCAATATGTCAGTCAGAAAGAAGGGCAAGTGAAGGAGCCTCCCTGCAAGGCTGGCACAGGTGAGCATCTCTCTGGGAGCAGGGTCTTGCCATCCAATGCACAGACAGGCTACATCCCACGGCTGTGCCTCACCTTCCCTCTGGCCAGCCACACTGAGGAGTGGCTCATGTGTGGGTCAGTATTGCCTCATGGGAGATCTGGAGTGGGACAGGGACCACGGCAGCCTTGTAAACTGCTCTGCATGCTTCTCAGGTGCCAGAGTACATGCATAGGAGGCTGCATTGGGACCCGGGCAAGACAACTGGTGCTTTTTCATGAATCAGAGCAGTGCTCATCTGGCCTCCAGTTTCACAACACCACTGACTTCATGGAGAAACAAGGATGCTCAGCACCTGAGTGAGGAACTCGATACCTTATACCATAAGGCCCCAATGTCTGAGTGATCATTCAAACAAATATCCCTACTTACATGTGCAGTCTTTGCAACACCAGTGAAACCTGTGTGAATGTGTTCCTTTATCTGATGTTTATCTAAAAGGTAACAAGAACAGAAAATATTAAAAAAATCAAATTCCGTTCTGGTCACAGTAAAAAGTGCTGATGTTGGAAACAATATAGTGTCACTGAGTATATTCTCAAGAGCAATGCCCTCTACACAATGATTACAAATTTGCCCCACTGGGTGTGACTGCTTGTACTTCTTTTATTTTGATTTGTCCTTGGTTGTCTGGGAAAAAAACACTCTAGTATTCTGTGCCACAGTCATCTCAGAAGCGATATATCTGTTACCACAAGAAAACTCAAGTCATGCAAAAACTAATACTAGTAAAAAGATCTGGAGTGAACCTACAATTCATGTTATGAAATATGTTTATAAACTACGTGTGCTCCAGTTCTCAATGTGAAAGTAAATTTCTCATTAGGTTTGCAGGGCAACTTAAAAAAAAATAAATCACAGAAAAGGTAAGCCATTAAGCACTTACAGTCATATGTATGTATAATGGACACCTCATGTCATCAGTATTTTTTCCCTTCATTGAACTTTATTGTCTTGTATTCTTTTGTCTGCTGTTTGAAAAAAAACTAAAATAGAATTAGAGTTGACATGCATACAAATTCACTCATTCTTTCACCATAGATTGGTGTATGAATGAAAAGTTAGCAACACACTGCATTTATTTTGACAAAAATAATGGCACTTTTCCTACATTCATAAAAACCAATTGCAAGAGAAGGCTCAAAATCAATAACTCAAATCTAGAAAAAAAGCAGACATTTTCAATATGGCTTCCAACATAGGTGGAAATTCTGCAGTTATTAACCATGAACACAGTTCTTTCCTTGTGCCATCACTATTCCCGAGGTATCAGTAATCTTCATTGCAACATCCCATTTTCAGTCCCAGAAAAAGTCCACTTGTTGCCTTCACAGCATGCAAAGCTGATGACAGGGTAACAGAGTTATTACCAGAAGAGGTATTTGTGAAGGGACTAGGAGTTAAGATTTGTATGAACTAATGCAGTAGTTGGCGACATCTGAAAACACTTTTCTTATCCTGGCTGAGATGCAACCAATTGTGTCAGAACTATGCTGTAGTCCGAGTCAAGCAAAATAGCAAAATAAATGAATTGCAGGATAATATGAACAAGCAGCAACATTTAATGCTGGGTGACAGACATCATAGTCCTATCACAGTTAACAGTTATTACTCATCTATATTCTCAGTGCTCTGCAAGGCCACAAGCTTGTAACAGGTAATTTACCAAAGCAGGAAGATCGTTGTGGTTGATTATATTAAGCACATTTCTTCCACAAGAAATGCATGGATCCATACAACTGTCTTAAAACCCACTTTACCTGTTAGGTCACAACACTGCTTTGATGTTTAAGCATCAGACAACCCCCTAACCTACTTTGAAAGTATCTCGTGGAGCCTGTGTTCCAGTTTTACAGGGAAGAGGAAAGAAAGTAAATCAGAGGTCTGCTTTACCCAAGAGAACGGATGTGGTCAAAGGTAGCACAAGGAAGAGGCAAAAATAAGGCCACACATTTTGCACGTTCCAAGAGCATTCCTGTAACCATAGCTCCAGCCATGTGTACATCTGCAGCTCACATACTGAGCAGTGTAATGTTACTTATCTTCCTTACTGCTGCAGAAAAGGTGCTCCTCTAAATTTCTGAACACAGGAGATCCCCAGAACTCTGGACTCCCCTTCACTCCCCAGTCCTATCCCAATGCTAGCACTAACAGTTTCTGAGCAGTGAGTGCAACATAATGACACCCATCACTCACCAAAAGCAAACCTTCTCACAGGATTTGGAGCGCTGAGGCCTAAGCGGAAGATCTTGAAAATTTTACTGTGCTCTGCTTCTTTCTGCATTAAACAACAGGCCCCAAACTCCCAGTCATTTTCCCTGAAGGCTGAATTCAGCAGTATGTAATAGTTTAAGCTTTAACTACAATGATGGCTTTCAGATCCTAGGTTGAATGTAAGCATATTTCAACTTGGTCAGCACTTTCCACAGCAAATTTGACAGAAGTTTGCCTCATGCAAAAAAAAAAAAAAAAAAAATTTTTTTCTACCCCTCAATTCTTTCCAATAATATCCACAACATACCAGGTGATTTCCAAACACGCTGTTATTGCCTGGAAAAGTTCACAATGCATGCAATAAAAGTACAAGGGACAGGCAAATACATACCAGTGGCACAGACAAACATAAACAAAAGGTTTGTCTGGATCTTGCAGAGTTCTTTTCTACTGCGTGGAGTGGTATCATTATCATACCCCCTGAGTAGATTGATTCTCATCTCATAGAAGTCAAAATAAGATGGAACAATTCTGTTATGACTAGCTTTCACAAGGACGACAATTATCTAGTCATCATGAGTTAGGTCCCTCATCGTCAATAGCTCCACCTAAGTATTTTTCATTGTGGTCTATTGTCCACACAAAGAATCAGAAGATACAAAAGAGGTTAATCAAACAATGTAACATCAAGTCATCAACTAGAAATTGTGCTATCCTGAAGTTAATGTAGTATTGATCCCTCCACTTATCCAAAACTTATTTATGTTTGCGCTGTACAGGGACCTAAATTAATGTCTGTTACTTATGTAATGTACAAAACCAAATCCTTTCCTTAAACCAGCTTGAACATATTACTTGACATTTGTAAAGTAAACCAATCTTTCCTAGATGTCATAATTCAGACACCAACCCTTCCTCTCCAACAGCTCAGGAAAGTTTATGCAGTAAATTGAGAATGATCTGCAAAGCTTTGTCATAATATCTTCATAATTCATGACAGAAAGAGGATGAGAAATTCCCCAAGAAAAACGTTTTTATCACACTTCAAAGTTGATGTGAAATGTTACATATTTATCCAAATGAAGTAGAACCTCTGATCCTTTAGAAAGAGGTTTCATGCTAGTGAAGTATTAATAATGCTGAAATAGAGGATCAAATAGCTGTCCAAATAACCATATCAAGATGCATTCGCATTTGCTTACTAGCACTGCACAATAATCTGAATCTAAACACCATGGGACAAGAACCTGTCATAAATCTCTCCTTATGCAGGTAATAAAATATAAAAGAATGTCTCAGTTCTAATCAGATTATCATACAAAAAGGGAAAGTTTTAAAGGCAAACTAAACTGTTTAGTTTAATCTGTAGTCTCCTTTCAGAATTATATTAGGATTTGATTCCAGGACCAAAGGTAAGATTCATGACAATCCCAGAAGCTCAAGTTTTCTAAAAGCTGAGCACTAACAATTTTGTGGTAAAATGCTGATGGTTTATTCATCTGTTTGTCCAAAGAAGTGGATCACAATATGACTTCATCAGAAACTGTCAGGCAATTTTAGGCCAAAAGTAACAATTTGTTTCAAGGAAATGATTTTACTTATTTAAGAGGCAAAATGCATCAAATGACAATAGCAGGGTAGACCTACGTCTTTGCTGCCTGCTAGAAGACAGATCAGAGCTGTAAGTAGAGAGAAAGTCACCTTGAAGTGTAATGCAATTCCCAGACCATTCAAGGCCCAGAAGAAATCCATTCACATCCAAGAACTATATAAATATCACATGCAAGAGAGTGCCAGGACAGTAATGTGAGAAAGGAAAACGGACTAGTAAAAGAAGAGAAGTTAGGAAATACAATCCAGGGGTGTTCTGGTTAGAAGGAGCAGTCATGAATTAAGCCTGATGTGGGGCACTGTGTTTTGAGATGTTCCTCAGGGTGCCAGGGAAGAGACTACAGCATTGCTTAAAACCAAAAAGAAATTTTCTTGCTTTTGGCTCTTCATGATTTCAAATGGAAGCTGGATCTAATAGAAGGCATAGTAAATATAATCTTAAAAAAAAAGGGACTCGGTGAGGAAGATTATAAATGGTGGTATAAATAAGAACAGAAGCTTTCCTTCAATAACTAGACATTTAGCTGAATAATCCCCGAGGATTCGTCCAATCCAAGATAAATTCTTGCCTGGCCCAAATCAGAGTACCCTTCAAGCCTTATTTGTACCCTTCTTAGAAGAGCTAAAGGGCCACCGCAACTGCTGAAGGTTTCAAGGACCTTCGTTAGTGCTCTGTTTCAAACAAACCTCACCTAGCACTCATGAAACAGTGGAAAACAAGAACTGGGAAAAGGGAAGAAAATAGGGTATTCTGAGAACACACTGTATTAGTTCCTATACTACCTCAAGACTTACTCTGTCCTAATTACTGAAGACTTTTGCCCACTTCCAGAAGTGGATGCAAACCTAGATGTCAGCTGAGAACTGGATGTGTACAGCAATCCCCAAAACTAGACTATGCAAAAAGAATCGTCCAAAAATCAAAGTAGAGCAGTGTTATCAAAAACTATCATATGGAGTGGCAGCCCTTAACAGACCTCATCTCATGAGCTGCTTCTAAAGCTGTGTGCAGGCATTTATGATCCTACAGTACTTCTGCGCCAACATCTCTGGTTCCTCCAGGGGAAAAGTGATGCGAGGTAGTCAAGCACCTTCACTTAATGTGCTAGAGGAAGCCAAAGCAAGGTACCTGGCAGATATTGTAGACTTCTAGGAAATGCTTCTCTGACTACCTGCGAGCCACAAAAACACATTATCTACTCATGCGGTGAATATAGGAACAGACAACTGTAGAGACCTCTCTTCCATGCTAGGAATTTGTTTGGAAAAGTTGTAGTGAACTTACATTTTGAAATTGCCATATGAAACTATAAAGTTGGAGAAAAATTACTGCATTATATTCCCTAATGTACCATTTTCAGTCAATACTGTGGACCTCCAAGCATGTGTACATTAAGATTTTAACTTGCTTGTGAGAAACTTGTATAACAAAATTCTGTATGAGAACTTATGAAAGGGAAGATGGCATTTATTTAAAAATAAAAATAATCTCAGACTACACTGACTTTATTAACTTATACTTCCACAATTCTATACCCACCAGTACCAAGTCTTCTTTATCAGAATATTTTATGGCTCAAGTTCAGTCCCTCATCTTCTTGGCACCTTATATTTAGGTTAGTTCTGCCTCTTCATTTGAATGAAATCACATATCAGGCATTCTGTAGCCATCAACAACATACAGTTTCTTTTCACTCTTCTTCTACTGTTTCCTTTGGAGTCACCACAAATACTTCTTCTTTTCCATAGTAATCTTAATATAATTCTATGTATTTTAAGGGCAGGTAGCGATAGAACGAGGGCGAATGGTTTTAGACTGGAAGAGGGTAGATTTAGACTAGATATTAAAAATAAATTCTTTACTGTGAGGGTGGTGAGGCACTGGCACAGGTTGCCCAGGGAAGTTGTGGATGCCCCATCCCTGGAAGTGTTCAAGGCCAGGTTGGACAGGGCTTTGAGCAACCTGGACTGGTGGGAGGTGTCCCTGAACATGGTAGGGAGGTTGGACTATGTGATCTTTAAGGTCCCTTTCAACCCAAACCATTCTATGGTTCTATAAAAAAATCTCTACATGTCAAGTTCCAGAAACAATTATAGCGTTAGACTTACAAGCAACTGTAGCTAAACAGTTAGAAATTGTGATATACAGAAATCAGCACATATATTCTTAAGGTAGTATTTGTGATGTGATCATAAAAAAATGAAACTGATCCCTGTTAAAAAAAAAATAAAAAATCTTATCTGCTAAACATGTTTGTCCCTTGGAACAATTCTGGACATGTAACATTGTGCAAAGTAAAAAGCATGGATAGTATCTACCAAGGCTGACCTCAGTTTTTCAAACCATCCTAATGACAACCAACTGGGTAAAACAAGAGATCCTAAATTTCTTGTTAGGGAAAAAAAAATGTTCAAAAAATGCATTTCTGCACATAAGTTATCTTAGCAAAATTATAGATACAGCATGCAACAACTGCATAATAGTGTATTTCAATCATTCGCTTGGTCCAGTTCTTTATTTTGCTGGAAAGAACTATAAATTAATTATATGTGAGAAACAAATCCGTAGCAACACTAAAATCACCAGCAGAGCCAGAAGACAGCAAGGTATACAACAGCGCCAGCACTCTGTCCCAGTAAGGACACCTGACACGCAGATTAGTCCCAACAGGCATGTTTTTTATTGATTATAGCCTGTCATATGACAGTCCCTCTGCTATTTATGTACAATTAGCATCAAGTTTCATCCTGGGGCTGTTGCCACTTTGGATTTAATCTTACTTGGATCTGACTACACATGAATGTATCTTTTACAGTTGTATTCCTTGGTGTGAGAGCTGTTTCTCGGAATTGATGGGATAGATTTTCAATAAGGGCACAAAAATACCGCAATTCATAATTTGTGCCTTTAATCCACTGCTTTCAAAATGTGCACATCACTAGTCTCAGGCTCAAAAAACACTTCAGGCAAGGACACAGACATGAACTCAGATTAAGACTTTCTTTAGCTTTTCACCCACAAAATGAGCTGAAGTTAACACTTTGCAGTGTTAATTTGCACCTGCATTATGGCCAGCTCAGGAGAAAGGCAGGCTAGCTCTGCCAGAAACATGAGTAATCTCAACAGAAAATTACATGGGTGGGTCAGAAAGCTCTCTAAGTGCAGGGACTACCCCCCCTCCTCCCCAACTATTAAAGCATTTTCTCAAAGGATGTCACATTACTCAATGCCTGAAAATGCTTGAGAGATGCAGAAAGCCAGCCCTGCGTTAAAAAGAGAAGACTAGTAAAGCCCTACAAGTAGCTGTTTAGATTTCTTCAGAATTTGAAAAACAACATTTTTATGGTGTCCTTTAACAAAATCTCACATTAGTCCTGTGATTGTATTTTGAGTCAGCCATTTCAGAGTCTACTAAAATGTGGCATACAATACAGTTAAACATCGAACTCCATAGACATGTGGGTATCAAATACTACAATTAACAGAAAAGCTTCAACTAGCACTGGCAGTCAAAAATGAGATAGAAACCTAAAGGAAATTCAGGCTTTGCTGCTTCACAGACTCAGCATAGCACCATGCAGAGTTAACCAAGCAACTCCTAGATACTGCCTCTTCTACATAGCCTTCGTGTTGGGTTTATCAACACAGAACATGTCCAATCTTATTCTTTTTCCTGCCCCGTGGTCACTACAGCTGAAAGGCATTTAGAGCATTATGGGAGACACTGTGACACAACAGGCCCAGGGGAATATAACACACTAGTATGCTAGCAGTATAGAGTACTAATATTTTGTATTTCTACAGGACACACAAGCATTATGAAACAACTTTGAATTTCAGGGTCTTCTACATCACTGTGATGAAATCCCTATAGAACTAATGAGGCATAGGTAGGAAGAAGATAAATCTGAAATGTGAACACACAGGAAGAAATCTACAGTTTTCTACAGGATTCCTGGCTCCAAGTACACAGATACTGTTTGCCTGCTTGTTTAAAAACAACTGGAATTAAGACATTCATTTTGGGTTCAACATCAGCTCCTGATACAGTAAAAGGTAAGAAAATAAAAAAGTTTGAGTTTTCTTGGGGTGAGGGGTCCTGTTTAAAAGACGGGAAGTCTTTCTACATAGTTTTTTACTTTTCACTTTACTAACTTACTGTTACCCTAAGCAAGATTTCTTCCTAGACCATTGGCTGACTATGTAGATAAACTCAAAACAATTTTAAAGTCTCCAGCCAAGACTGATGATAGATCTCTTCTACCTCCCCAAACAGGTCACAGAGCACTCCTAATCAGTACCAGTGTGATACTCCTTTCACTTACTGGTGAGGAAGGGATTTTTAAGTCTAATCCATATAGTGTTGTGTAGTGAACGGCAATAACCTGTCACTGCTAGAGGTGACCTTCTGCAATGTCAAGGAAAGCTAAACAAAAAACCCCCCTTAAAGTCATAACCACTCTGCCAGACTCACACTAAACAGCCTCACGTACACAGATAGTATCCAAGTTACCCTGAGAGCAGCCTATGCTAATATTGGCAACTGAAGCTCCATTGAAACAGTCAAGGCAGAGGTCACAATTTCTGGCAGCATGCAGAGAGTCTGTTCAGAACCAGAAAAATCACACTCACATGCTGCTTATTTCCTGCTTTTTCTCGAAGGTATCTAGCACTGTTTAAGCCTCAAGAAAAAGAAACAGACTTTGCCTTCAAATGTTCTCAGAGCTTGCCCAAGGTATTCTGAAGAGCAACAAGAGATCAGCCTCCTATTTACCTTTCTTAATGGAGCTATGTATTCAGCAAAGCAGCAGATTTCAATACCACCTCTAAGAGAGTTCTGTGTTGCACATCCGACATCTTTCTATATTCAGTCAACACTACAGTAAATTTTGTGGCGATGCTACCAAGGGCAGCCAGAACCAAGAACTAGGTTTTCAAATTGAACAATAATTTGTATCTAAGGTCCGCAAAAGAGAAGGATAAAGAGGAAGGAGATACTTTTCATATTTAGCCACCTAGTTGCTGGACAAAAGTCATCTTTCCGTGTGATTTAACTGGCTGGTCTGTTGCAGAATAAGATTCCCCGAACAGCTAGGAATCTTCTAGAGAGGTTAAATGACATCATTTGGGCTTGGAATTTTTTTGCCATGTGAGTTTCTCAGAAAGTACGCTTCCCTGCATGTACTGATACTTCCCAATTAAGTGTCAAATGTCTTTACTTCAATCTTCATGAAAAAGACTAATTAGATATTAACTTAAATATATGGGGACAGACTCAGTCCAGAATACTCTTTTTATTCCTGTTTCACTGATATGGGAACACAGGTCATGAAAAGCAATCAGCGTCCATTCAAATAGTCAGAAACGAGACTAGAAAGTGGGTCTCAGCTTCTTCTCCATTTGGTCACTTGGTGGTTGGTCGCTCATGGGCCTTACCACTGAGGTGTTTTATGGAGCAGTTCATGAGGGAGGCCTAAGGCTAAAAATCTCATCAGTAGTGCAGGTCATAAATAGTATAGAAGTTTGGAGCTGGATTGATGTCTAGTTCTCTTGCTCCCTTTACCACAAAGATGGGTAGCCATATAATTGCCCTAAATTAGCCTGCCTAAAGCTGTCTGTGTAAATAGCAGATTAGAAGCACAGAATAAAAGCACTGAAGTAATGTTTGAAATGCTGCAGTTATTGCACAACATTGTCATTAGTGAGTCAAGTAATTCTTTCCTAGGCTCAGGGCTAACACGCTGCCTCTCAGAAAACAGAGGTGTGCAAAATAGTAGCAAGTGATACATACTACTTTTCAGCAGATCACAAGACAATTGTGGTGTACGTTCCCAAAGCTTGTCTATATGGTTTAATTTTCATGTCTGCTATTCAGCTTGTTCTGACCAGAACTGTAAAGCACATCTACAGTGATAATCTAGACTGCTGGTATTTTGAATTGTCTCTACTGCATTGGAACATAAAAGTTCAGTCATCAGAGGTGCACTTTCCATGTACTGGTTGCCCTGTATTTTAAAATCACCCTTAACTGACAATGTGCCCTGTCTGAATGAAATTTTTAATAGCTCCAACTCTTTTCTGATAAGAGAGTTTCTACAAAGATGCAGGCATTCAAAAATATGATAAAATACATCTATATTATTGAGTGTATCTAAGCACAACAGCCAAACCCCTTTCAGCTTCATGATAGATTACTGCTGGTTTAGTACTCACAGGGTTCCCAAGATCATCAAGTTCCTGATCACTTTCCTGTCTTATCACTCCGTAAATTGCCAGAGATGCATGGCTGGGACAACAGATGAGGAAGAGCAGTTACTTGTGTATTTGCTAAAGAACTGTATGTATCATTACAAGGTGTACAAAGAGGAAAAGCCATATTATCAGGAATTAGTTTAACATACAGGAAGGTCTTTGGTATCGACTGTGGTAAAAGATGCATTTCATGAATACTTACAAAATATTTCTGAATAAGCTAAATGATAGAATAAGGAAAAGGATAGATAAATCTAACCCTTCTCTACTACCAAGTCATCTAAACAAAAAACCAATGCTCAGCTTATGCTATCAGGTCTTCCTCCATTGGAAATAATCTTCTGGGCTGTTTTGCTGCAGGACCTCACCTAAAGGTGTGTCAGGTATAGATGCAGTGGGGAGATGCCTGGGGTCTGGGTACCTCACACAGAAGTTATGCCCCTAAACCAAGTGATATGGCTGTGGATGACTGATTACAACTACAGGAAGACAGGCAGGAAAGCAGAGGGTCTTGCAGATGAGAAACCAGAACAAACCTCAGAGCTTGCTTCTACCAGACTCCATGATGCTGATTAGAAGGCACTTGCTATGTCTGACCCTTAGTTCAAAATGGGAATAAGGACACTGTACCTCATTAATTTAATCTACATGCTTCTTGTGACACGAAAAATAATGTCATAGTATGCCTGCCACAGGGCAACACCTGTTAGAAGGAGAGTTCAGACTTAAAGCACTATTTAAATACAAGCAGCCAGTTCTATGGTAAGCAGAAACCCATCCTTTTCAAATAGCCAGACCCAAAAAATGCTGCATGATCTACAGCTTCAGCTACAACTGTAACATGCATTTCACAAGGTTTTCTTTCTATATTTCCTTTTCATTCTGGAGGTTCACGCTAGTTAATGAAACTTGTTTCTATCTGTAGCACATTCACTCAGAATGCATTGGGGAATTATTACCTCATGCTGGTTAAACAATTCACTTATTTGTTTACAGAAAAACTGAGCTAAATAGCTGGACTGTTGTCATGACCCTTCACCCAGATCTTTTGATAGTGGTTACTACAATGTCATGTAAAAATAAATTAAACAGCATCAAACAAGTTCCTACTACAAGCAGTTAGTAGAAAGATAAAATCCATATCATGTTGTTTTAACCAAATTAAGTTCTTTGATGAACAGCTCTTTCCTGGGGATGAATGACAGTTTTACCCTAGCATTTACCACTGATTACCACTCTCTCCCCACGAAACACAAATAGCTACAAGCAAATATTATTGCATAACTGCATATGTACGCTCTGATACAATACACAGTAAAGAACTAAAGACTCTGAAGTAAATCCTTAATGAAGCCCATTCCTACTTCTATAGATCACTTTTCTCATACCGAGTCATGCTTGCTGTCATTTTTCTGCAGAACTACCACACTTAAGGTCATGACAGTTTTCAGTGAACAAATACTGGCAAAACACAAATGTTTGCAGAATCTGCCACTCTAAATAGCAGATTTAGATTAGTGTGATTAAAGCAAATTTCCTTTATTAAGAGTATGTGACAGATAAGCCCAAACACTCCTCTTCTCCACAAATGAAAACAGTCCTTTGCAACAACACTTTCAAGAGCACTCAGTCTCTTCTACACTGAATCTCTTCAGCAAGTATCACATTTCTGAAGGTGCAGGGCAGTTCTTGCAAGAGAAGCGATCCACAGCCCAGCTAAGGCCTGTAAATTTCCACTGTCCAGCCTGCTCCTCATTGTGTGCTGCCAGGCTGGCCTGACCTTTCAGCAGCAGCCCCTGTCTTTGTGCCCTGTTCATGTGCATTCCCGCAGCCTCTGCAAGGTTAAAACCAGGGGACAAGGAGGAGGAAAGTTGATGAGACAAAAAGCAAGTGAAAGTATTAAACAGATGAGATCTGAAAGTGAGGTGATTTGCTACACAGTTTCAGCTGGAAATAAATGAGAGACTGATCCAGTTTCCATTGAAGTTTGTGTTGCAGTTACTATAAACCAAGGAGAATCAGCCTCTTAGCCAGTTACTTTGTCATGACCACAAAGCACACTGAGAGCACACATCTTTTCAGTCAAATCTCTTACCTAAATTGCATATGTGGACCTGTAACTGATTTTGCAAATTAGAGCCCTGAATACAGAGCCCCCGACTAAGGGGAACAGAAGTGTCTTAAAGCCACACAGCTTTTTTTTTTTTTTGGTGTTTACCCAACACCGAACGCACTGTTTCTTTAGTGGTTTTTTTGTTGGGTTTTTTTTGGGTTTTTGTTGTTGTTGCTGGGGTTTTTGTGGGTGTTTTTTGGGTTTTTTTTGTGTTGTTTTTTTTTTTTTTAAGACAACTTTAGAAGGAAGGACACACACACACACACACACACACACACACTTCTCGCTTTCCTGTCCTTCCTACCACCAAACCTTCTCTTTTGATACATGAAAAACCCAGCTCCCACTCCCTATCCTGTCAGACCCCCAGGGACAGGGGTGCCAGTGCCTGCCCAGCTGTGCTATTAGCCCCACCATAAACAGAGGGCAAGCCAGAAGAGGGGCAGAGCCATAAGAACAGTAGGGCTGCCTGGACACAGTGTTCGTACCATGCAGAGGGCTTTGCTTTCAAGTCCAGATCAAGAGAATCAGGTGTCTGCTCTGAACAAATGCTCACTCCTTTGTTATCCTTCACCTTTCCTTCTCACATAACAAGCCCTCCTCAAAGGGCTGAACCTTGTGCTAAGCTCCTTTCAGCTCCTAGATAAAGGTTATATATTGCAGGATCAGAGAGAAGCCTGACTTGGAGTTTGCTAGGCTTTAGAAGCCAGCTGCCTGCTCCCCATTGCCCCAGAACAGGGAAAGTGGTGTCATACCAGGTATGCATAGGACTTGGCTGTATAAGCAGTAATGGAAGCCATATGAGGTCAAAGGAGGAGCTTGGGATCACTTTTTTGGACTGATGTAAAAGCAGACCTGTACAGTCAGTATAGAAAGTAACAAAAAAATACAAAATTAAAGTTTCACTTTGGTGGGATGGGGAAATATGCCTCCTAATGGGCACAATATCAGAAAAGACATCAAGACAGATATAAAGGGTTGATGCAAGATTTAGAGAAGCTACCCCTAGTTTGTTAGGCCCTAAAGAGCTTTGCAAAGCTTACTTTAATTACAATAAATACAATTATTGTAATAAATTACAATAGAAATACAAGACATTATACTTCATTACCTTACCATGTCCAGTGTCCTGCCTCTACTGCATTTTCAGATTCAAAACATAATCCAGAGTGATTATCTCAATCTGATTTTAGTTATAGCAGTGAATATTTTACTCACAGGGAACAGCAAAAGTCCTCTTGAAATCCAAGGCTCTACCATTCTTTCTCCAGTCAACGAAGTTTCCTTTGAATGAATGACACCTGCCAAACCACAGACAGAGTTACATCCACAGTGGAAATATTGCAGCCAGAACAACTTTCCTATTTACTAGTGATCCACAATAATAGACTCTTTATTCCAAAAATAAATTATTCCCATAAAGCCCAGAACTACTCTCTGCCTTTGACTGCTCTCATGAATGCAAAATGGGAACATCTCCATCTATTTGATCTCCTTTCTGAAAACAGGTTCAGTACTTGATAGTTGAGCACTACATTGCATCATCATGTGAATTTGGAGCGTAGGTCATAGTTCCTTTTCTTCTCTTCTACCAAACCTCTGAGGCCCCATAGTCTCAGGAAGTTTAGCACTCACAGTTGATTTTGTTCTAAGGGAATATTTTTTTCCACTGACAGTAATTTCTATGATTAATTCTCAGATTATTAGATTTCACGATTAATTCTTACATCGGTATTAGCCCATCATCTCTTCCCAAAAGGGCATTTAACTTGTGTTTTAACCTCATGACTGAATGATAGAAGGCATTAAGATTCATTGCAATTGTCTCTTCATAGACATCTGCAGTATCTCAGATGGTCTTCATCACGCTAGTCTTCTTCATTATGTCCCCCCAATACAAAATAAAACAAACTGTGTTCTGACAAATCTAGGTCAGGAATTGGTTGTTGTTTCTTCTTTTCTTGTCTCAGCAAGGAGAAAGCCTGCTATGCGCCATGAATCCTTCTGCAGACGTTTCTACAGCGATAGTGGACCGTGGGACCCTACCATTGGGACTGTGAGAACTTGCCAGTTCCTGTCACAGTGGCAGCCTGTAGAGACAGGTAGTAGTTTTATCCCTTTGCTAAAAAAGAAAGACCCGTCACTGAAACAACAAAATAAGAGATGCCATCAGAAAACAAGGATTTGAGGGTAGGGTTAAATGTGAGCATAAAAGCAACACAAAAGAAATATTTACTACCACGTTGTCTTGAAATGTATGGACTTGCTAGAAGCACCCTACCTTTGAGGTTTAGTGTTCAGACAGTGCAACTCAGTAGTGCCCCTGGACTGGAAGGGCCCCAGGCACTACTGCAAAGAAGTTAGCAGCTGGCACTCTGAGCCACTTTGTACCTCTGAAATTATACTTGGTAGGGTTGCGTTTCTTTTTGTTGTTGTTGTTGTTTTAGGGTTTTTTGGGGAGGGAGAGAGGAATTGCAAAGCTCAAAGTAAAAATTAGTGAAACCTTCAAAGATAAGCCCATCCAGAAGAAAGGCTTAGCGGAAGATACCAAGCAGAAGACAAACTGTCTCTCTTCATTCCTGGAATTCCTGAAGGATTGTCTAAGGACGGATTCTGCTTCAATTCTTGGCTTCTCTAATGCTAGAGAAAACACCATCAATCCACCATCAATCTCCATGCAAGGAGACTGCTTTGCACAGGCAGAGCCCATAAAGTAGGGACTAAGGCTCTCAAAAGGAGACTTGTTCTATGTTGTATTAAGGAATCTTACAAATATATGTACACATTGCACATGTAAGCTGTCTGGGAGTTTTGCCAGTTACATCCATGACAGCAAGATCGAACAAATGCAGATGAACAGAAAACATTCTTAATTTAGAAAGAAAAGGACCCCAAAATTATTAGTGAAAAAGGACTCCACATCTAAAATGCATTCACTGGGTGAGTAGTAAGTAATTGTTACTATTAAGGGCATTTTCTTGCAACAGTAGGTGCACATTTACTGTGTGGGTATTTGTAAAATCCACAGAATTAGACTGAGCTGCAAACCCTTTGGAAATGAAGCCAGCAACACCCTTGTATAAGTTTACTGTTAAAAACACTACTTTTCAATAATTGCAATGCAGTAGAATCTACAAGCAAATGTTTGTATAAACCTGCAAATGCTGAATCATCTATACCTGCTTGCTCCCAGTTTTCAGGAGGTTGCAGACAAAGCCTGTTCAGTGTATTAAAAAAGGTAAAAGCTTCAGAACTAAAAGTAGTCTCCAACTTGCCCAGAGTAAAGGAGTACCCTTTTCTTCCAGCAATACAAAGTTGAGTAGTTGTAGATTCTTTCCCAGAATAGCCATCTACAGTACTTCCTGCTGTAGTAGCCTTTTACATATTACAAAAAGCATAAGAATATTAAGAAAAGTCATTAAAGAGGAGATAAGAAGCAAGGGAGGAGTTTTAGACAATGAAAAAGGGAGATGTGCCAGAGTCCTACTGGAAGTACATTTTCAGCCTTGCTACTGGTTGGAGCTGGGAACATTGAGCTGCAGCAGCCTTACCTCTCTCAGGCTGCCAGATACAACTGTGTATCTTTTCCTCTAACAATAATATAAAAAAAAACTCCTAGCAAATTCCAGCAGGCTTTGAAGGTAAAATATATAAAGAAAAATTAAGAAGAGTTATACATAGGAACAAGAGTGTTGGAACCCAACTGACTTCAAACAAGTTACAGGGACAATTATATACTTCACTTATATGAGTCATTGTTCTGATCATAGTAGCTATAATGTCACAGTAACTAACTACTATTTTTTCCCCATGACATTTCATGTTAACTGAGCACTTACTGCAGTTCATTTTCCCAAACACAACAGTAAGCCACAGAGGAGCAAAGATGACTGTTTTCGGCATCTACCTGCAAAAAAAATAAAAAAAATTTTGGAAGGCTGATATTTTAATACTTCTCCATATTGTTGCATTTTTTATCCACCTTTTCATACTTAGATAAAATCCTGCCCTTCTGAAATCATTACTATTTTGACTTAAATTTATATTTAAGCTTTAAAGTGCAATCTAACATCAACTGTATTAATTTTTATACTTGTGTTTGTAGCAAGTAATTACGTATATATTAATACATATATTCATTTAGAAGATTCCAAATTAACTAGAACTAGATTTGAATATTCTGTTCCTCCTCCAACTTTTAAAGTTATAAACAATTATATCACCAACTACAATGCATCAAAACCAGCTCAGAAATGTACTATTAGTTTTTTATACAGTATTTTAAATCTAAGAACCCTTTGCAAATGAGGTAAATAACCTATCTTATGGACAGGGTAAACTGAAGCAATGTGAAGGGAAGTGTTTTTCTAGAAGAACCACCAATACCTCCACATTTCTAGGCCAGTTGTCTGTACTGTAGGCTATGCTTCACCTGAAAATGAGCCCTTGATTATGTGAGCAAGTGAATTATTTGGACACCTGAACATGACACTGAAGCATACAGTATTTTAATATGTAAAGGTTTATTTTCCACTAGTACTTTATTGGATTTGTTCCTTTTGTATAGAACAAGCATAACTAGAGAGACATTGTAGCATCTGTGGATCCACTGTTTATGCCCTTGAGGGACAAACAAGTAAAAAGCAACAATTAAAGAAACAGAGCTCATTGCAGGAAAATATTAATATATTTTGTTTACATTTAAATTATAAAGTACACAAGTGTATATCCTGATGAATACTGAAACAACTAAGAATTGAATGTAACATCTGAGCTTTATAAAAATCACAGAAAATACAATAGCCTATTATTAGGCTGTAGTATACAAAGACACTTCAGCTAAAAGGCCTTACGTAACACTGCATTGTGCTATACTGAAGTTCCCCCCATACCAGCAGCTTCACTACTCCAGGCTTAGCACCAAAATCAACATCAGAGAAAAGTCCATAAGGAAGAATGTGAGTGTTTATTATACTCTTAGAAGTTAAAGTGATAATGGAATGTATAGTAATTATGAATTATTAAATAAAAGGATGACTCCTTCTAACATGTCTAAACAAACTGTGCTCACATTCACAGCACAATCTATACCATCAACTATGTTACATTTTGTTAAAACATGACAAACCTACCTGTAAGGAACATTTCCAGGCTCTAACAAAATTAGGATAAAGAAGTTGTAGGACATGGTTGGGAAAAGGGTTAATATGTTAGTTAGCACTTTCAATTAGCACATGTTTAACATTAGTTAGCACTTAATACAGAGAAGAGATAATAATAACCACTGCGCTAGTTATTTATGGTGAGTCTCCTTTTTCCATGCTGCATGCTTGTTGAAGTTACAACTCAGTCTCTGAACTGAAATGCAGATCCTATCAAGACCAGTAGATGGCACAAACTATTTATTTCACTGTATTCATCATTCTATTGTAATGTCACAGAATCAGAGAATCACCTATTATGTTCAAAATAGCGTTATTATACGTCTTTCTAATGTAAAAACATCAATCTAAAAACAATCTTTACATTAACTACTAGCTCGTTCTTAAAAACAAAACAAAAACACTTAAAATAATACATATAGCACTGAACAAAAATTCTGTTATATACATGTCAAGAGCAAATAATCCTGCAATAAAGTTAGTAAGCAAATATGTTCTACATTTTAAGCTTGTTGCATATTTATAACAATTGGTAATAATCTCAAATACCAAGTAAGAACTTGTTCAACACTGCAAAAGTGAATCTTACCTGTTAAGGCTCTACAGTGATAGGTGCACAGGAGATAAATATGCTGGTGAAACTTAACTTCACTAGGTAAGTCTATAATGAAAAAGTGACTACAGATTACAATGATAATTGCCAGAAAACAGAGTAATTGCTAAAATAGCTTGTGCCTTAGAAAATAAAAAGAACTCCAAACTTTAGAAGGGTAGAAGTAACAAAAATCAGGTTAAACTCACAATGAGGGGAAAAAGTAACCATTTATTTTAGAACAAGTTAAAATTTGTAAGAAACAGTAAATAACAAAACCTTTAAAAAACCCTGAGAAAAACTGACAAGGAAGAAAAAAAATCAAGAGCCCCAAATGTTCACCTAAAGCAAAAACCCAAAATGAATCTAATTGCTTATAACCAATTATACAATATAATCTATGAAATGCATATAATTTCAGCAAAATTAAGACAAACAGACTTATTCAGTATACAAGAGAATCAGTAGGTTTTAAGTGCCAAAAATGCCTAAATATTTACAGCTGAATCAGTTCATCTACAGGCATACTTCTGTATAAATCATTCATGAAAGACACAGGCATAGGTTATCAGGTTTTACAGAGGATTTTTCTAAACAACAAGAAAAATAGGCACTAGAATATAAATTGATTGCTTTTACTATTTCAAAAAGAATACACACTCCTGAAACATAACAGTTGTTTGCTTTGCCATTACAAACATGTTGGAAAATTTCAGTTCTTGGAAATTAAAAAGAACAAAGGAAGTGAATTACACAAATACAGAGCTAAGGAAGCATCTCTCATGTTCTGCAAAGCATGGCACTTGCTCTTTACTCTTGGACAGAGTTCTTGGAATACAACTGAAAGAATCCTAGAATCTACTGGGTTGGAAGGGACCCCTAAAGGTCATCTAGTCCAACCCCTCTGCAGTGAGCAGGGACATCTTTAACTATATCAAGAGTCAAGCTGCCCAATTCCATTTTCTAAGTTGCAAAGATAACCTATAGCTACATAATTATAGGATTTAATGATACTTCATTTTATATTTTCACAGAAATATTATGACATCATGTCACCTTACAGGGCAAACCACTTAGCTTTATAGCTGTTATCCACTACAGAATCACATACTAAAAACTATGCGATCATAGGGTAAATTATGCTCATATCTGTTGGTCAAATTACAGCTTAATAACATGAGAAAAAGCGTAAATAATATGAAGATTCGTGATTTAATTATTTTAATAGCAAGTAATTTATCAAATAATTACAAAAAAGAAGCAGTATGGTCTAATGGGCTGGAATATATAAGCAAGAATGTTTTTCTGCACCAAGCCAAGACCTCCTAACTAAAATGTTAAAAGTAAGAGCCTTTTGACTTTTCCTCTGATCCAGTAAACTGCAGGCAGACAAAGGCCCAGGTAGTGCCTGTCCCTTCCACCTCTCATTAGATCTAGTGACCACGCAGATCAGTTCAACAGGTTGAGCTCAAAGGGAAACTTTGGTTTTGATAGATTTGTTTTTCTGCTGAATCAAGCCACTTTGTGCCACATGCTTGCTAGATCCAATGCAAGGGGAGAACAGGGAATACACAGCCAGCAGCAGCAGCCGCAGCAGGAGTGCTTTTCCACATCAAACCCTCGTTGTATTAGATTAGGTGTAAAGCCCAATTAATGACTCCCATTAAAAATTAGGACAGTTTTGTCTGCGATATTTGACAAGAGAATATTTTGACTGAAATATTTACAATTTTACAGCTGAAACCAGAAATAGCAGACATTTGCTCACTGCTGCAAAGAAACCGTATTAGCATAATTCAAAGACTTAATGAAATTCAGTGTCACGTTCCCACACCACCATTTTTGCAGGGTAAATACCCTAGTTGTCTTGCAGGGATGGACAGCTGGGCTGTTTACCTTAATTCTGAACAGCTCAGACATCCACACAGCATTTCCAGGTTGAAGTGGAGAGCAGTACCTGGTCAACAATCACAAGAGAAATTTTCCCACTTGTCACTCCCAACAATCAAGTCAAGGCTCTGAATTCACTGATCTCAGCTTACCTGGAAGGACGTATTTTACCCTGATGAGCACAATTTCTGTTGCATTAGCCTGAACACATGATGTGGTGTTTATGCCTACTGCAGGAAGACATGCTATGCCTGCTTCAAAATAGAAAAAATTTAATAACACATTTGATCTGGCAGAGTGAACATGAATAAAGCACTGCTTAGCATCATGAGACTGCTCTGTTTCTACTCAGTCCTAGGTGTACCAAAAACAGATTTATTGCCCTTTGAAGTCATGGTTCATTCAAAGATCCCTCTCAAAGAAGGCTGCAGAAAAACACATGTTGCTCAACAGTGCCTTTTGAAATTCATACACTTTCAAAGTGACTGACTATAGTATCTCACATCAAGTAATGGTTCTCAGTGAAGATATTCCAGAGGATTTGGTTTACCTATTGGTATAGCTTTGAGCACCTGCTATCCTTACTCTTGCTCAACTGATTTGTGAGAATACACTATGCCCTCCCTTTTTCTTTTGTATCCTAGAAGTGGAGTTTGATGCTTTGCTGCTGTCAAAGCCTAGAAAATCTGCAGTGGTGGCAAATACCACAGGTATATCCTTTTTACACAAAGCTTTTTGCCTCCCTGTCACCTTCTCACTGCATGTAAACTTAAAACTCAATCTGGAGGGAAAGCACAGATTCATTGAATTATAACTGCTCCTCCTTTGAAGAGGACCTGCTCTTGCTCTGAAGAGCTGGTTTGCTAAGGAAGGCAGCCCTCACAATTTTGATCATCCCACAAAGGGCTGAGGAGGGAATCTGAGATACCAGGAGGTTAAGAGGAAGCTGAGGCAAACATCTGTCCATGCAAATTCACTGCAGCTGTTCTAGCTGAAGAGGCTATGCTGTCTCTCCACCTAACTCACAAAATTTATCTGTAACACATTTCTGCTAAAATGAGCTTCACTGGTGTATACCTGCTAATAAAGTGGTTCATAGCAACCCACCTCATTTTGATTTAAATGAATTAGAGAATGATCATAGAAAAAGCTTAGTTGGCAGTTCTGAAAAAAGTAGTAGCAGTAATTAGTAATGTCTTTAACAGATATGTAACAGTCCTGATAGACCTTCATGGTGGAAACAGACAACAGTCACTGTACTTGCCCTCAAGATAAAATAAAATTTGTTTTCAGACTGAGAAAATTGTCAGTGTTCTACTCTAAAGAAGCAGAATAATTACCTAGTATTGAGCTTTTGCTTCTAACAAGGCATCCTGTCACCGGTGATTTCCTGATGTTGACAAAAAGCAGAGCATAAAAAAAACAAACCACAAACTAGGTATATTTGGCAGGCAAGAAAAACAAAAGTGGTAGCATTGGATATTTCTATGGTGACTCCACCAACAGAGTATCTTGTAACTCATGAAGGTTGCCCATATAAACGCAGAAATAGACTGAAGCATGGATGACCTTGTCATAGCTACTGAGATAAATTCTGCCGCAAAAGCAGCTGGTGGAAAACTGTTTCAGCTCTGGAAGTATCAATGTCAGTTCAGGTGTGACAGTAGATCTCACTCTACTAGGACTAGATTTCTTCTCAGCTAATCTGATCTCCCTCTAACTTTTGGAGCAAGAAGATACAGAGGAATTCTCCTGAAGTTAAACACTTAAGATCTACTAATGCCTTTGCTAAGCCTACCCTTTGATTATAAGCTGAAATTTACAAGACAGGCGTGGAATTCCATGGGACAGAACCTGTTGACAGAGTACTGAACTGTAAAACATCAACATACTTGGCATTAGTGTACAAACACTGAACTTGAACTTTGAAGAGCAATTTTCAATTTTGCATCAGCAGTAATCTAAGGGTAGACTTGTAGTAGGTAAATCACCATAAGCCAAAAATTTGGGGTTTTTTTTAGCTACACAAGGAGGGAAATGGGAAAATATTTGTTCAAAGTTCAAATCTCATGGTCTCTAAAGAAGGAAAGTGCTGGATCAGAAACAGGCCAAAAGAGACTCAGCAGGAGATAGGAGGAGGACCAACAAGTGAAATTGCTCTTTGACAATGAGTATTGCTGAGATGGAAAGCAAAGTAGTGGCTGACTAAAAGAATAATGATTAGAGTCACGTGTGTTTTAGATACAAGATGATGGAGCAGACCGATTTATCCCAGCTGAACAGTAAAATACCCTTGTCATTGGCTATTTCCTCATAAACCTGGCTGAACAGCCCCCTCCAGGCTACAGTTTTCTTCCAGTACAAGGAATGTAACTACTACCCTCCCAAAACTTCAGTAAAAATCTCTATATTAACCAAGAAAATATAAACAGCATTACAAATATAAGTTAGTAAAAAAAAAAAAAGCTATTCTAGGCAGCTATATTGATATGGGTCTTTGAGAAGACTTTGGTAGTTCCCTCTCCCAACACTGTGACAGAAATAGGAGGCATATTGAGTTTGCAGATTGGTCAGCAGCAAGTTCTAAGAACATTCCAAGGTTCTCAGATTTCTTTTCTAAAGGGAAAAAAGATACAGCATTGTTGCTGAAATTAGCTTCCCTGGGTCAGGGACTACTATTCAAAGAGTGATTACAAACTAGACAGTTTTTCTCTAGTCAAGGAAGGGAAACAAATACCATACTTGAGTATTTTAGCAACTCTTGCCAAAGAGAATTCATTGTCTCAGAATAATGAACAAAAATACAAAATGAAATAATTCAATTGGTAAGTGCTGGCTACAATCTTCAAAGGAAGAAAAAAACCACCTCAAAACTAGAATTATACCTGCTCCTTTAGAGCCTTGTCAGCTTCGCTCTGAAATATGCTGATTTTGAATGCCTTCCAAGGATACCATCTCACATGTTGTGACAGGGGTCTTTTAGCTAACATGTTTGACTTAACAGTTTCAGGTCAAAAATATTTCCTCTGCAAACATGGGCAAGTCAAAGTCCACAGAATTCTCAACTCTCACTTTGTGTGAATGTTGTGAGACATCTTTCCTGCATTATTTTCTGACTTGGTAGATTTTTTTTGAGGAGAGCATCTATCTTTGGCAGTGTGTGGGTGCACTGTGCCTTGAACTACCAGGTCCTAAAACTGGTGGTACCTTCAATCATAGTAAAAAATTATAAATAAAAATTATAGCTCAGAGGTAGAAATACTATTTTTTTTCCCTCTTGTGGGTAGCTATTGCAAAGCTACAATTAACCTCAATTAATAGGAAGGGTAAATTTTATACAAAGAATATGCTGTTCAGGTGTTCCTAATGAGAGCAGCAATTGGCACTGTTTAATCTGACTGTAACAGGGAACTCTGCTGGGGTGAAAATTAAAGTCACTAAAGCTTAATCTAAGAGGAAAGTAGGTTATTTTCCCCCTTATACAAAAAGCGATTCTTCTAGTAAGAGCCACCTAGAAAATTTCAAGCTCTATTTGGACCCTGAGTGCATCAATAGGCCTTAATTGCCCTAAACAGCCTCATCTGAGACCCCTATCTACACCCACTGTCCACTGACCCATTTAAGCTCAGGCTGAAGGCCCTGGTCCTTTTTGAGCTGCTTAGGAAGGTCTGTGCTCAGCCCTCTTCCCTGCTGTGCCTGACTTGAGTGGACTTTCTGGATTCCTGACCTCCAGCCTGCTCTATCACCACACATTTGTCATTTCTGACACAGTCATCACATTTCTGATGATCACTGGGCTGAACCCAGAATCTGTTAGTGTCACCAACCTCAGCCAGCTACTGGAAAACTAATTTTCTGTAAACCCTACCTTAGGCAATAGTGTAACAATTAAGATCTTTTCCATTGCTCTCGCTGTTTCTTCTTCCTATTAAAATAATAAATATTCAAAATGCCAACTTACACTCTACCTAGAATACTGGTAGACCTGACAAATAAAGCTCAATTTCACTAAAGATAAAAATAAGGGAAAATTACTAAATCCTGTACAGAACTGTTCCCTTTATAGTTTCTACTGTTTGAAGATTTAAATTTTCAAGTAATGAAGTTCCCCTCACATCCTTTGAGATACATTTTATATTCCATACACAAGAATTATCTCCTATTGGCTCTCAGTGGTATCACAGTTCTAGTAACCTGATGTGGACTATGCAAAGAAAATAGCACTCCATGCATGTTATTTGTATCAATTATGTAACTATCATACAGAACAGCAATATTTACCTATATGGTTTAATCTTTATGCCACCAATCCAGACTGCTAATAACTTCCATTTACCAATGAACTTTTAAATAGTGTTGCCCAAAGTAGAAGATACCAGATAATGCACTGCAGGAAAAAAAAAAACCCAAAACTTCCCTTTTAGTCAAAGGATTTTAATTTTGACTTCTGAATTTTAGGATTTTTGAACTGAGAACTTCCCAGTGCATCTGAAATTACTTTATTTGTATCTAACTTGGGTTATTAGTTGTATACATCTGAAGGGAGTTAGATTGCATTATATTTCAGATGTACAATTAGCTCAGTATGAAGGAGGGAGGGCAAACATCACTACCTGATCCCTGTTGACCTGTGAATGTCCTCATCTAACCTAAACAGGCAGGTACAGCAGAAGATCTGAATAAGAGTCTGGGTAAAGTAAGAGTTTGAGTAAGTCAAAAAGCTTCAAAACCAAGAGGATACATTTTGTTGTCTTATTTCCCCCATAATTTTTTGTATTCTCAGTTTATGGTTTTATATGCAGTTTAAGTAATTATAAACCTGTATTGCTGCTGAAAGACAGAATGCTGTCACCTCCTGCCCCCCTTCCCACTTAATCCTAGTTATGTACCTGCCTCAGCTGAAAAAAAATGTTTTCTGCAACCACAGTGATCCATATTCAGGTTAAACCTAATCACTTTTGTCAGGTTAGACTTCAGTGCTGGCTTAAAGAATATGTGAAACTATGGCCTCATTAATCAGCAAATTTTATCTAATTACTAGAAGTCACAAGGGATGACCTTGCTACTGTAACATTTCACAGCTTCAATTCCTAATATTTATGGGTTGCGTTTTCCCCTTTCATCAAGCTTGCGACCCAAATTCCTACCACCCAGTTTGTATCTGCAATGGCCCCTGGTTCATAAATTATTTCTGCACTGCATAGCAAAAATTTCTTCATAGGAATTTCTCACCTGATTCTGCAGACTTTGCCTCACATGCACTTTATCCCACCTGATGTCTGGAAGTGGAGGAAGATGTAGTAGGGTCAGGCTGGGAAGATTCAAACAAATCCTTCCTCCAGGCCCCTCTGGAGCTGTTCCCCACCATAGGCATCAGCCTAGAAGATGTCTTTGTTTCCCACTTGGAAATATCTGTTTCATTCAGGATTCCAGAAAACAGAGTCATTTTATTCCAGCTCAACTAGATAGCTTGGTTTGTGTTTCTGTGACAAAGTATTCATCTATCTTATATACTACAAGCATACATATTGGAGAGAAGAAAAGCTTTGCTTTTGGACTAATGAAATAACAGGGCTTTTACAAGCTCTTATCACTAACCCAGCAGAGTGGGGCTAACAATAGCACATTTTCTTCTAGAATAATTTACTGTATCTTTTTTTCCCCCCAAGAAAGTAACTAAACTATTCTGAAAGATTATGTATTATAATGTTTAAAATAGATGAAATATTTCAGTCTTCCCATTATCTATTTCCATGAGAAAGTCTCCATGATTTCCCTTGAGTTCTCCTTTTGTGTGCAGTCTAGACTGTCATAATAGATTTGACAATTATTTTTATTGCATAACTTTGAAAAACAGACTCTCATAGAATTTGGTTGTTAGAACAATTCTGCTCTGAATAAGATCGGACAATGTGTGGTTTTAAAAAAAAAAAAATCGCGAATTCCTCCATTTTTGGCTTGCTTTCAAAGATGATTTCTCAGTCTAGAAAAGCTTAAGCCATTAAATATATTTTCGATTGTGCCAAACACAGCAATATCTATAAGGAGGTTTCTTTTTCCTACACTTCCTTCTGTGCATAAGGAAGTACTGGAACTCCTTATACAAGTGAAAATAGAATTTGCCTTTTAATCACTATTCCAAATGATAGTAAAGTGATAATCCCAAATCAACACACTAAATAAAATCTGTACTCAGTGATTCACTAGACTATCTGATTAAAAAGCATCCCGTCAAAGCTGTGTGCTCTGTTAGTCACTCAGAGTTAAAAATTCTGAAGTACAAATACTTTTTTTCATTCTTTTTATCATCTACTCCTACAGGAAGAATATATTTCACATTGCTCCGAGGAATTAGGTGTAATAAATACTTGTGAAGAAATTTTGTTGTATTCACAGCCATAGTGCTACACCATTTCCTGAAGGAGTGCTCCTCACTGTGCCTCTGAACTACAGGCAAGAGACAGGCAGGCTTACATGACATACTGTATTTTTGTATTAAAAATAAGGTTGCTTTAGATATGGTTTCTGCTAAGTACCTTCATTTTAAACTATTTTAGTGGCATGTTGACCTCCACCACAATTCAACCTTCTGGACAACTTCCCTGTACTGTTTTACACTTGGAAAGGATAAAAAACTTGTTAGTGGTGTTAAATGGAACAAAGATTCCTGCTAATGGAGTATTGATTGTACTTGAGTGATCTATTGAGTATCACAAGCAGAATGCTCTTATCCCCTTTAGATTTAAGAATCTAATATATTAAAATACTAACATTACATGCTAATTATTTTCATGAGGGAAAGTATTAACATGGGATGTACATCTCAGCTGCAAACAGAGGTGGCATTTCTATTTTTAATCACAGATTTTATGGAGTATTTTACTAAATTCATAGAATCCCTTTACCAAAAAAGTCAGTACAAAAGTTCTTCATTATTCTGCCATAACCACAAGCTTGTTTGGCTGAAGAGTTTCACATAAAAGAATTTTCTATCTCTCTGCAACCTTAAAGCTAGCCTTTTTAAACAAAGCAGGAGTGAAAGACATAGCAAATGAAGAGTGTAATTTTATTTCATGTACACTGTCCTAGAAATGTTTTTTCAGTTTTGTAGGTTGTATGCTGATAAGTAACTTTACTAAAGATTCAGAACCCAAAATCTTTTTCCATCTACAGTCTAGGACATTATATAGATTTGGATTTAAGGCTAATTGCTGTTAGGTGACACTTTGCTAAATAATATCATATTTTCTTCCTATAGTTGGAGTCACAAATGCCACAATTTTAGTTTTGCATTATAAAATGTAACGCCTCAGAAATAACTTGTGAAACAGGTTGGTCAGAAAAAGTAATCTTCACATAAAATCCTAGTACGGAGGGAAAGAACCAAACTAGAAACCCTATGAATACACAGATTTCCAACTAAGTTTGTAACGAGATTAAAATGGTTAAAGGCACACCAGGTTTGCATCTGTACAACACTGTCACACTGTGTTAATCCAGGCTTTCATTCTGATCCAGATAGTTCACTGGAACACTTACAGAAGAACACATGCTTCTAATTACCAATTTTCTCTGTGCAGGCAGCTCTTAAGACCTGCATTGCCCAAATTATTGAAATCTAATTCCCTGGTAAGAAAACACATCCAGCCATCTTTCCTGCAGTGACATAAGGAAAGAGGAAACTATAAAAGGCCTGTCTATCAACATGTATGAGTTTGCCATCTATACCTGCTAGCACCTTCTTTGCACATTTCACATTTTGGGAAGTAACTGCAGTTATTTTGACAAAACGCTTTCTCACAGGGAGAAGTTAGAAACTTTTGACATTGAAGGTGTCACTGACATCCCCCTTGGAAGTGTGGTGACCTCTATCACAAAAGGAATGCGTGGCAGCTTCTGTTACAGTACCATTAACTACACACAGCACAAGGTCCCCACAGTGTCTCTACCTCTAATTCATTCTTCAAAGGACTTGAACTCTTCTTGCCCAAAGACCATCCTAAATCCATGGCAAGCTTTTGGTTTCCAAAGTTTCTGGAAGTTTGTATCTTTTCCTTCTTGCAGATATGCACCTAGTCTTTAGATATCACAGCAGATAACAGAGGAGTCTAGTCCACCACATAACTGTACACTGTGGGACACTGACATCCTCTAACCTACTGTTCATTTAGAGCAGGAAATTGCCAAGTCTTGGGCCCATTTACTCAAGTCTCAATAATTCATTTGCTTTGGGACAGGACGATTTTACTCTGTGTCCTTTTTAGTTTGGGACAAAAAGTTTCTCATTCTATCCAGCCTACAGAATAAATTGCATATTGGTACCTGGACACATCAAACCAGACCTTGCAGGGATGCTCCCTTAAACTAAAGCTTTACAGAAGATTCTCACAAGGGGAAAAAGGATTCTAATGATTGAAATAGTCTCTTTCCCTCCCCCCCAGTTGCAATTTTACTTTCACAGACAAAAAGGCCAGCCACAAAGGAGCATGATCAAAGACTAAGTTTAGTTACAGGTATGACAGAAAAAACCATCATTTTAAAAATACAGCTTGCCAAAGGCTGAACATTTATGGTGGACTAAAAAAAGAGAGATGAGTGAAAAGACAGTAAAGCTTACAACAGAAAAAAACTCTAAATCAAGGAGTTTACTGCGAAAACCTGAAGAAAAAATCAAGAGCCTTAATTAAGTGGATCAAGATTGCTTACACATTAATTATTTACAGCAAGTACACTTGGGAAGGTACAAGCTTGTAATTAAAAAAACTTGGGAAGAATGTTAAGAGTTTACTTTAGCACAAAGTGCTATTTGCCTAAAATGGAAAGCTGGAATTCCCTACAAAATGTTTCTTAGTATCACCTCTCCAAGAAAAGGCTAAATGGTAATTCAGTTTTTACTACTTCCCTCTTTCTACCCTTTTCTTTTTCCAAGATAAAAATTAGTTGATTTCCAAAATGAGAGAGCTAAAGAAACTTGCTTTGGAATTATAGTCCAGTGTTAATCACTTGGAGAATACATTTTAATTTCTCAGGCTACTCAATACAGAACTGGGAGAGTGTCATGACATAAGGATAGCCAAGCTGTATGCATGACAGTATGGAAGGTAAAGACAATGCATTAAAAACTTGTGGAACTGCCTACAGGGAGTTCAGAATTTAAGCTCAACTAGAATGTTACAGGTGGAATGATATAAGCCAAAGTTACATAGCAGTCTCACTTGGAATCATAACCTGTACTTTATCCCAATGCTGGTATGTTGATTAATCTGGCAGCCACAAAAATCGATGTATTACCATGAAAGAGACATCAACTACAGTCACATTAATATCCCTGTATTCAGTGACAGAAGGATGCAAGAGACTGACTGTTGCTCCAGAAGGGGCACTACTGTTATCTGTGGATATATGTTTAGGGTTTTCTGTGAAGGGTTTTTTGGTTGTGTCTTTGGTAACGGGGGAAGGGCTATGGACATGGCCCTTTAAGAAGCTACCTGAAAAGCTCCCCTTTTTTCCTTTGTCAGACCCACCTCTGACCAGGGCCAAGCCAATCACTGCCCCTGCAAATTCATGTATTTAAGGGGGGTGCAGGGTATGCCTCGCTCTCTCTCTGGCACCGGCCCTGACCAGCGTGGCCCCAGGTGTGGGTGGCGTGGCCCTTGCTCTGCCCGGCCCCAACCGCAACTTAAGCTTAAGCCCCGCTGCAGCTTGATCCCAAAAAAAGAGAGAGAGCCGGGAACTCCAGAACCATCAGAAGGGAGACCTGCAGCGGAAAAAAGAGTGGGGCCCAAGGAGAACAACTTTGAAGAACAACTTTGAACACCAAGGTCGGATGAAGGAAAGAAAGGAGAGGGAGGAGGAGGAGGATGCAGAGCCCAGGTTTCCCCTTTGCAACCCATGGCAAGAGCCGGGTCGACTGGCCTGCAGTCCGTAGAGTTCACTGGT
>NW_010184290.1:0-225 GCF_000695765.1 Mesitornis unicolor
GCCCCCAACTTCAACCAGCCCGACAGCGTCATCCTGCAGGTGCGTCCTGGCGGCAGGGGGTCAGGGGGACGCCAACACCCCAAATCCCATCCATGGCTGACCCCGTTGCCCTCTGCCTCTGCCCCAGATCGACTTCCCCACCTCCGCCTTCGAGGTGAAGTTCAGCAGCGCGCCCGCCGCCGAGTTCAGCCCCAAGTACGACTTCGGCAGCCTGGGGGGGGACGA
>NW_010184290.1:291-564 GCF_000695765.1 Mesitornis unicolor
CGGGGGGGTCTGCTCATAGACCCCTACTGCACACTAAGGGGCTCTGCTCATAGACCCCTGGCACACACTGGGGTCTCTGTGGGTCTGATGGTGGTTGGAGCCTGGAGGGTCTCTCCAGTGTGTGTCCCCAAGCAGACACAGCTGCCCGGTCCCCGGTCCAGCCTGGAGAGCCCCGGTTCAAAACAGATCAGGTGTCGGCAGCTGCGCGGGAGCCGCTGCGCAGGACGGGGCTGGCGCTCGTGCACAAAGTGCCTGGGGTGCTGGGGGGTCCCT
>NW_010184290.1:685-918 GCF_000695765.1 Mesitornis unicolor
GGGATGGAGGGGAGCCCCCCAGCATCCTGCAGCACCACGCAGACCTGGCCAGGGCAGGATCCTGTTCTCCATCAGCTCCTTTTCCTCATGGGGCAGCAGGGAGGGTTTGGAGTGGTTCATCTGCATCCCACACACCATCCATGGTGGGGACAGAGGGATGTCCCATCCCCATCCATGCCGACCCCATCCTGAGCCGTGTCCCTGTCCCACTCTGCCCTAGGCTGATGGACACC
>NW_010184290.1:1208-1567 GCF_000695765.1 Mesitornis unicolor
GCCCGTCCTGGATGCAGTTTCCCGGACCAGGAGGTGAGGAGGACGGCCGTGCGGTGGATCGACTCCATCTCCGACACCGAGCTGCTGGATTACCTGCCCCAGCTGGTGCAGGTGTGTGGTGGGACTGGGATGTGGTGTGGGGTGCGTGCCAGTCCCGCTGTGCCCCAAAACCGTCCCCTCTGCAGGCCCTGAAGTACGAGTGCTACCTGGACAGCCCGCTGGTGCGCTTCCTCATGAAGCGAGCCATCTGCGACCTGAAGATCACCCACTACTTCTTCTGGTGGGTTTGGGGGGCCGGGAGCAGCACGGGGGGGGATCCTGGGGCTCACTGACCCAAATGTCCCCGCTCTGAGCAGGCT
>NW_010184291.1:2500-10000 GCF_000695765.1 Mesitornis unicolor
AAAGAAATATGCACCACCAGCGGCGAGCAATGCTAATGTTTAACTAGCTGCGAGCGCTGTTTGCTTAGCAGGGAATGCGCGGTATCTGACAGAAGGGACATCTCTCTTATTCGTAACCAACCCGGCCTGGCCAGTTGCTGCCATCACTCTGGGCTGGCGAAAGGCGATGGAGAACAAGTTCCCTGCTTTACACAACTCCAAATACCCCCCCTCTCCCCCCAAATCGACGTAATGGTATTTGTCTGGAGTGTTTTCGCTACAGAAATCGTACGGCGCTGGGTTGTCGCCTTGCGGGGTTGAAATTATTTCTGCTTTATGGGCTGAAAAGAATAAATATTCGGGAGCGGAGGACTCTTGGTGGCAGAGGAAGTGCAGGGCAGAGCGTTGCAGGGTTTATGATCGGATGATGGGCACGTTCATTGCTCAGAGTTTTCCAGAGATGTGAGACTTTTTGTAGAGGTAAATGGTGAATTGCCTTAAAGCGTAGCCACACCAGAATGTGGTGAAAATCAACCGGGAGTGAAAATTGGGATAATATTTTGCTGTGATGTGCTGGGTCGGACTTCAATTTCGAGCTGCGGTCAGAGGGAGCCTTGCGTGCCTCTGGTGCATAGGCTGCGAAAGGCACGAGTAGTGGATGTTTATAGCCCCCGTGCACGCCGAAACACAGCGCCCATAACATTTTTCAGTGATTAGGGATTATCATGATATATGCATTATAATGATATATGCATAATAATGTCCTGGGACGGCTGGGAGAGAAATCACATCAGTTCTGTGAAGGGTGGTCCTGGCAGAATGGAAGCAGTACTCTACAGCATCAGTGCTTTTATACCTTCCCCAAACTATCGGAAGCGCGTTATAATTTGATATTCCAGAAGCATGAGAAGATATAAAAAATCAGAAAACATTTGGTTAATGGGTTTATCATGTTTATTTGAATAAGGAAGATTGAAACTCCATTTATGCCTAGCATAAATGCTTTAGAGATCTTAATTATTGATGAAAAATCTGCTGTGCTTCTAAATTTACAGATATGACAATTTTATAGGAATTTTAATCACCTTCCGCATTAGGAATTTTCAGGATCGGGGTTTTACGAGGGTGGCGTGTGTTTTCACCTCCTAAAGAGAGTTGTCACCGAGCACGTCGAGACGCCGGGTGACTTTGGTGGCCTCCTGCATGGGGCTCGGCCGAGTGCTGGCTCCAGCGCCGGCCCCTCCGGATGCCGAGTGCCAGCAAACGCCAGAGGAGCTCAGGGACGGGGAAAAGCTCAGTGAGAGGAAAAGTCCTCTGAAATAACTGCTGTGTGCTCGAAAGCACCGGTATTTCTGTTTGCTCGATCCGCGTGTGAGGAGTTTGTCACCTGCATTTGTCACTGGTGTTGGGTTTCAGGCTTGTGCTGCCTCTTGAGCATCCCAGAGCGTTTCCCCACCGCATCAGTGGGTCAGTCCCCATACACAGGGTTAGCACTTGGTTAGTTGGCTTAGGAAATAAAAGAAAAGGCTTCTATACAGGATGCTTCACTCGGTCCTTTTGTCCTTTGGATACATTTAGCAGCTTTTGACCAGATAAGGCATATTTGTCCTCGGGATACGAACCAATAATTCAATCCTGAATTGAGATCTATGGCCACCCGTTTGTTCCAGCCCACACGAGGAGTCTCAGCGATCGTCTGAATTGTTTGTCGCACTGGGGGGAAAAAAAAAAAGGAAAGGAAAAAAAAAAACCCCTTATGCACCTCAGGAATAATAATTTGTTAGCAATTAAGCTATTTTAAATAAACTTATGTAATGATACCTTTGAATCCTGCGGTGGGCTTTAAACGTAGCAACGAAACCAGAGGCCTTGGATGCAGTTTGCTGTGTCGCGCGCCTCTGCGCCCTTTTAATTCGCGGGGACTTTTTATTTACGCCGCCTGGATGTTTCTCACGGAGCATGGCCGAGTGTGAGCACTTTTATGACTGTATACATTTAAGTATCTGCTGGCATATCGGGGCTATTCATACCGCACGGTAACTCACGTATTAAAGAACAACCCCTCCATAAATTGCAGCGCAGTCAGTAAAAAAAGATGCCACGGAAAAAGTGTCCCTGGGAAATTAGATTGACCCAAAGAAAAGCAAATAAAAGAAAGGAAAAGGCCCATATTTTCTTTGCGGTGCTGCTGAAAAGGATGGGAGTATCATTTTCATAGTGGAATAATGTTTTCTGGGAAAACACAAAAGCAGATGTTCCTCATTAGGAACACCCATTGTCTACATATCACAACTATGAGCAGATAAATCTCTCCTGTTTCACCCGTACATTCCAGTGGCTGTAAATGATTACAGGACGCCGCCGTGTAACTGCTAAACCAAAACCACGCTCTGCGCTAAAATAACTCCTCCCTACCACCGCCATGTATTTCGGTGGAAGGGTACGGCCATCCCCGCTGAGATCCAACCTCTCCTCCCCGCATTGGGCGCATGTTGGGTGCCCAACCATTGGGTGCTCAACCATTGGGTGCCCGAGCGTTGGGTGCCCAAGCACTGGGAGCCCGGCGGGGCGGGGGGACGCGTTCCCGGTGGAGCAGTGGCCGCGGCGCATCCCCGCTCGCGTGCGCGGCAGCGGGTTTCCAGATGGTGCCATCACAGCCCGCCTGCTCGTTGGCATCTCCGTGGGTAGTAAATACCCCCCTCCCCAATAAATCTGGCATTATTCTAGCGAGTTTAGGAGACTTATCATTCCAAGTGTGTCCTACTTGCCTGTATGGGAGCCAGACATCTGTTTATCCCATTTCTTTCATACGGAGTTTGGAATAGCTTTAGTTTGGGGGAATAAAAAGTTTTGTCATATTTAACAGCTGTTACAAAATTTCAATCCCGTAGGCTCTTAAAATGCTTTTCGGCTGACCTCAGGTTTTGTAGATAATTGACGTTGCTGGTAGCCGCCCCCCTTAACCTTTCCCTGGCTGTAATTTCAGATTATTTGCCCTAACTGAGCCGACTGCTCGCGCTGGGGGGGGCTTTGCTGGCTTTTTTTTTCCATTTTTTTGTTGCCGGTGCCGAGCTTTAATTCCTCCCTACTCCAAGTTTACACCTTCGCTGGGGTGGCGGCGCGGCGGCTGGAGGGCGAGGGGGGATTTTTTTCGTCAGCAGCCGCGTTTCCTTTCACTTCCCGTCACAAAGGTGAGAGCCGCTGACCTTTGCTGGCAGTCCCGGCCGCTGAATTATTCATGTGATTGACTTTTTGTCAGTGCACACAGTTGTGCTCTGGGACATTTTATTCATTTACCTCATTTAAAGCGCCTTTCTGCACCTGTTCAAGTATTAATATCATGTAATTTGGGCCTAATGCCGATTTTGCTGAACACTCATTATATTTTTTATTAGCTATATTTCCAAACGATTATGTATGATTATTACCGAGCCTTACAAACAGCAATGGGTTATTCCCTAGACCTTTACATCTTCTTGTCAGGTTGTTTTCAGAAGCAAGGAGGATAAACATTTGACCAGTCCCAATGTTTTTATTCCTACTCCATATCCAACCAGAGAACTTAAAGCTTTTTCCCTTATGGCTTTGCGAAAGCATGATTAAATCCAACTCTGCAGAAGCTGTACAAATGCCAGCATTTATAAGGTCAACGCTTTTGTTAAAAATGCTATGTAAATGAGGATCTGCAAAAAGGGACATTAAATAAAATTAAATTCATTGTCTTCTTTAATGTCATTTACATTTTGGCTAAGCCCTGGCCTGTCAAGGAGGATTTTTTAAATAATTTTAATTACACATCATTTAGGGATCCAAGGCTTTCTATTCAGTAGCATTTGGATAACCTGCAAAATGGTGACTGTTTATTAACTTCTTAAATGACAACTTGTCATCTCATCTGCATAATGCCACGAAAACAGACCAGTTTGGTGTCACTTTTTTTTAAAATCCTTATTTTTCTTTAAGATGTGCACCCAATTGCTGGGAGAGCAGATCTTAAAGCAGCCTGGCTGCTCTTTTCCTTTCATTGTCCTGTTGGTGCTACCAAGTCGCAAGTAGATTAAAAAATCACGACTTTCCTGCGTAACCTCTTCTTTATAAAATTTCTCTCAGAAACCCGGCACGGATTTTTATTTTTAATGTATTTTAAGAATGCGGTGTATTGTAAATTAATGGGCATAGGTGCGAGGGATGCGTTTGCAGGCAGGGGCGGGCAGGTTGGCGTTTGGGGGCACAGGTACGAGCATCTCTCGTTTGTCTGGAGCCCAAAGCATCCGCAGGAGGAGGGGATAATAAAATCGGGTGCTTTTGTGAGAAAGGAAAAGAGGGGGAAGGGATTTAAGCAAAGCTGTCAAAAACTATAGTGCGGGAGGTACCCTGATACAAACCATCCCGGGCTTCTGCTGCTGCCTTATCAGGTGAAAAGCAAAGATACTGCCAGAGCCTGTAATTTTGTTAGGATGCCTTTGATGAATTGGATTAGGTTATGGAAAAATCTTTCAAACTCAGAGTTCTGGTACGCGAGCTTCCAGGAAGTAAATAATTACTCTCAGGCAGCAGATAATTAAAAAAAACAACCCAACAAACCCAAACAACCAAACAAAACCCGCACCAACCAGGGAAGCAAAGTGGTAGGAATGGGTTTAAGAAGTTATTTTTCCTAATGTACAGATATTCTGGGGGGGCTGGGGGTAGGAGCAGCCCCAGCACAGCAGTGTTGGGTTACTGGTAGGGCTGGAGGAGGTGGAAATTCCAAGCTGGGAGGATGGAGATTGTCACTGGGGATGCCAGGGGGTGATTGACACCGGGGGCGAGGGGATGGGGACGTGGGAGCCCAACGTGCGCCCCAGCAAAATGAGGGCCATTCAGGAGGGTTGGGACAAGCTCCTCTTGTTTGTTTATCTTAACAGCAAATCTCGCAAAAATGCTTGCGGTCAAAGCCGGGCATAATGCGACGTTATACTGGCATTATTAATACCCTGTTAAAATAAAGATGTAACTGCGCTGGCGAAAAAATAAAATAAAATAAAATAAATAAAAAAAATAATCTGAAGCTGGGGAATTTTACAGGCTGAGGGGTACTCGGGATTTTATGAGATGCAGCGATTTGGCTTTGCTGTTAACTGTTTTGGTTCGTTAACATTTTAAGCCAGAGAAAGCTCAGTAGCTCCTTGGTGTATCAGCTCGGTTGAAAGGGAATGTGGCTGGCTCGGTTCTAGGTTTTATTTTGTGATTGAACAAGCTCTCCTTATTTCTCAAAGGTGAGAAATGCATCTTTGGATGGATTTTTTGGATGCTGCTTTTGCACTGTAATGGCATTTGTCAGGGAGAAAGGGAAGGGTTTTGGAGATTCTCGTGTGGTGAGGCTGGAGGCACGTTACAAAAGGACAAAAAAAAAAGGGAAATAAAAGAAATCTGCGATAGTTTCAGCAAAAGTTTCACAGCCAGAAAACGACACAGAGCCCATCATCGCATGGCGGCAGTGCCAGCAGCGTGGGGAGGCAACGGCAGCATCCGAACACGGCAGCAAGGACAGCGCTGTGTTTTCCCAATAATTCACGAGGAAATGAGTTTAACATGTGTGGAAAGGAAGGGGCTTACATTGGTGTTGTTGTAAGACATGGAGCATGGGCCCAGCGAGCGGAAGGAGTCGGCTCCAGCTTGTCTCTCGCGAAAGACGAAACACGGTTACACATCTGGTGAGAAAGAGCAGTTCATTTGCCCAGACAGCTCGCTCCGCGGCCGCTGAAAGGGGCTATTTTGACAGAAACAAAGCCATGGGGGCTGGGGCGAGCGATTAGCGGGATTCTGCTTTTGCAGGGGAAAAAAAAAACCCCACACAACCCCAAACCTCCTTGGCCTTAATGATAAAGAAATACTAGAGGAGGAAATAAAGAAACCTGGCCTAATCCTCCAGCGGTGTTTAAGGAGGCTTTTGGAAAGTAGGAATGCAAACACGGACGCGCAGGGAAAAGTCCCGCTGCACTTTGTAAAAGTTTCTGAAAGGAAAAAAAGATATTAAGGAATATCAGTACAAAATTTAACCCGAAAGCTGAAGGAGCTATGAAAAAGCAAAAGTCCGGTCTCACTTTTAGGATCGACCCATTTGACTGTGACATGTGCAGTAGAAGAAGTTCATCTGACAGCGTGCACGAGTGTGGTGCGCTCATTTAAAAGGTGAATTCACTCCTGAAAATCCTTGGTTTGCTTCCCGGACCTGTGGGTGCGCAGAGCATTCAGATCAGTTGTAAAGCAAACAGCGAGACCTATCAAAAACCCCAATCTAAAAGAAAAAAATCCCAGTCCTCCAGTTGGAGTGGGGTTATTAATGCACAAAGGAGAGAAGCGAGTGCCCTTTCTTTTGCATAACAACCAACAAAATTGAATTGGTCTTGGTATTGTGCGGATTGTCAGGAATGCTCTTTACCAACCCAACTTTGATTGGGATTTCCTCTCCCTGTTTGTGCAGTCCCTCTGCGGCGCAGGAGGTGCTGGTGCTCCCCCCAGCCAGGTTATTGAGCTGTGCCTGCATCTGTCGGGGGATCGGGAGCGCAAACCTGGGCCCTGTCCTGTGAGGAGCAAATAAATCCCCAGTCCTCACCTGGGAATGATTTTGTGATCCTTCTCCACCCCCCATGGCTGGGTGGGTTACACTGGGCTTCATATTGGTGAGGGAAAGCCAATGTTAAGAAAATTCGCCAAGAAAACTTTGTTTCTTGCCCTTGAAGACTGCCTGTAGAGCTGGGAAGATGTCCTGGCTCAGACAGGGTCTGATCTCTGTGAAAAAAGCCATAAATAATTCTACATTTATTTATTTTTTTCTCCTCTAATCCTGAATAACTGCGGTTTTGTTATGGGAGTTTCCTGCTTCGAGCACTTCCAGAAATCCACTGGTGCTTTTACCTTCCTTGATTTGTAGCTGTTTCCAGTTTTTCTGTGGGTTTGGTTCATCCTCTGTGTATCCAGGTACTGGAACGGATCCATCTTTTCTTCAGCAACATTTCTTTGAGTGTCGGGAGTTTACTTCAGCACCTTCCTTTTTAGTGCTGTAATTTTATCAGTGTCTGTTTTCCAAACCACACAACTTAGAAATAATGGAGATTCAGATGTAAACCAGAACGATTATAAATAATTAGGAGGGAAGGTAGATTGAGCTGCGGGATAAAACGAAACTAATTGTGCTCTGTGTAGTTGTTTGCTTTTTTTTTCCCCCCTTTTCTTTTGGTTTAATAAATTAAACTACAAATTTTCTTAATTGCCAAACAAAACGTTAGGCCAGCTTTAACCAGTCCTGACAGTAAAACACAACATAAAACCTGCTGAGAGTTATATGTGGTATTTAATAAGAGACAGAGTAATGCAAGGGTTTTTATGGTTAAGTATGAATTCACACCCACAGCATTTGTTTCACATTAGAAAAGGTTTGTAAATCAGATCAATATGCTTGGATATTGTGGTCCCTTAGCGGGATCTCTTATGTCATTTCTTTCTTGATATTTGGTTATTGGAAATGCTGCCAAAGTG
>NW_010184292.1:0-218 GCF_000695765.1 Mesitornis unicolor
GCAAAGGCATATAGAGCTTTCGGAAAACTCCGTAAAAGAGTCTGGTGCAATCAGCACCTGAAGAAAAGTACTAAGATTAGCGTCCACAGAGCCATTGCACTGTCTACTCTTTTATATGGGTCCGAATCATGGGTCCTCTACGGCCATCACCTGCGACTCCTCAAACGCTTCCATCAGCGCTGCCTCCGTACAATCCTAAACATCCCCTGGACTGACTA
>NW_010184292.1:586-28646 GCF_000695765.1 Mesitornis unicolor
GCCGTCCAAGGAGACTTTCCGCTGTGCCCTTTGCAACCGGACTTGCCTATCCCGCGTTGGCCTTTTTAGCCATCAGTGTGCTTGCAGCAAGCGTGGATAGTGTCCTTCCCTTATCTTCGTTCACAAAAACTAGCAATGAAGACACTTTCATTGAATTTTCTTCTTTGGCTGATGTATCTATAGAAGCCCTAATTATTCTTTGCATCTCTAGCCAAGTTGAGCCCCAGCTGCACCTTCACCTTCCTGACTCCATCCCTACACAACTGGGCAGTGCCCCTATACTCTTCCCAGGATACTTGTCCCTGCTTCTACTGCCTGTGGATTTCCTTCTTGCCCTTTAGTTCGACCAGCAGGTCTGGATTCATCTATACCAGTCCCTTGCTGCCCTTACCCAATTTCTTACACCTGGCGATTGAGAGTTCTTGCAGTATAGTGAATACTTCCTCAAAGATCTGTCAGCTCTGTTCTGTTCTCTTGTCCCTGAGGGCAGTTTCCCAGGGGATCATATTGACTAACTCCTTGAAGAGCCAGAAGTTTGCTTTCTGAAAATTCAGGATTCTGACTGTACTCTTTGCCTGAATTATATCCCTGTGAACTGTGAACTCCACCAATGCGTGATCACTGCAGCCCAGGCTCCCTCCAATCTTGATGTCACCTATTAGCTCACTTGCATTTGGCAATGAACAGGTCCAGTATAGTAGCCCCTCTGGTAGGGCTGACTAAAAAGTTATCTTCAATGCATTCCAGGAGTCTCTTGGGTTCACTACAGCTCACTGTGCTACTTTTCCAGCAGATGTTGGGGTGGTGGAAGTCCACATTAGGATGAGAGCCCACAAGCATGATGCTTCCTGTAGCTGGTGTAAGAAGACTATGTCAATAAGCTTCCACTGATTGAGTGACCTGTAGCAAACACCAACGACAAGGTTTCCTTTGTTGCCTACGTCTCTAATTCTTACCCATAAGCTTTCAATGTGCTCATGGCTGTTCTTCAGAGACAGCTCTTCTTCATTTCTTGACATAGAGGCCAACCCTTCTACCCCTCCTTCCTCTCCTGTCCCTTCTGAACAGCTTGTAGCCATCGCGATAGCCAAACTCCAATCATGGGATTTATCCCACCAAGTTTCAGTAATGGCTACTAGGTCATAGCTTTCTAGCAGTATGGTGACTTCCAACTTGTCCTGTTTGTTGCCCATGCTGGTTTACCATTGGTGTAGAGGCACTTCAGCTGGGCTGTTGGTTGTGTCACCTTTTTAGAGGAACACACCTTAATTCCTTTGAGGCATTTTACTGATGTATTCCTGTTGGCTTCTATTACCTCAGGAGCCCCTGGCTCATCTCTGTAAGAGTATTTTATTCTAAAATAGGGCATCTTTACCCAAGTGTCACCATTATCTAAGATATATCAGATGCATCTTGACAAATGTTTGCAATTAAGTGGTTAAGAAGAGTTTTACACTTAAAAATCAAGAATGGCTTATATCTCAACTTTCCAGACAAAAAGAACTTCTGGCTGCCAGCCATGAACTAGCAACATTTACCTCTAGGTTCAGGAGTTTTCAAGGCACCAGCTATGGAGTATCCACTTAGTTTAATGAGTTATATAGAGGGCACAGAGCCATGGCTCAATAAATAAAATTTAAAAAATAAAAAATTAAAAATATTTTCTATACATTTATCTTTAAAATACTTGCTTGATCAATAACAATGAACATGGTCACTACCTAAGGAAATATATTGGAGCACATTCATTTTAACACTTGTCAACTAACTTTGAAAAATATCACCAAGGCAAATTCATCAAGTATATGGGTATACCTCACTGAGACAGCTTGATAAGAGAGTGGACAGGACAGAAAGTGGTGCAATTTCACTAATTAAGACCCATTAAATAATGAAGATACCTGCCATATGGCCCTTCTCCTCTTGGAGACTTCAGAGGAGGTATGTCACTGCCTTGCAAGATAACATTGCCCAAATAAAATCAATATATCCTTGTCTCCTATATCAGGCATCAGTATCTAGGCACTTTGAGTTATATGTCTCCCTTGAAATTAGTGAAGGTACAAGAACACAAGAAATGCCTTATTTCAGAGACACGTCCACCTGATTTGTGGTGTGCCCTGCACACCAGTTGCATTGGTTTGCAGTGGTGAGGCGCTGGGTGCAACCACCTGCTTTGCCATTGCAGCTGCTTGCCCAAGGCCTTCTGAATCCCTCTTCTGTTCTGGGGTATGGACTGGCTGCTAAGTTTGGGGTGATGAATCCATGTTGCCTACAAGGCTTCCTTTTGTGACACTACTGCTATCTGCAAACCTTGTTTCCCATTCTAGATGCTGACAGAGTAATTTTGGAAAGTGGAGAGAAATATTGGATTCTCAGTGTTTGTGCTGGGGCTTTTAATGTTACCTTATATACTTGTTAGTTCCCATGGACTCTCACATGAGTCTTGAAGCATACTGGCATTCCAGCTTTGGGTGCTCAGTGGGACAAAATGTTAGCACATGACATCCATGCTTCATTACTCACACCCAGGCAATGCTCCATGCAGACCAGACTCCAGCTCCACAGCCTGGTGCAGTCCATTGGAGAGCCCTGGGGGTGGGAGTCTTATGCTCCCCAGGGTTGAAGTCACTGCAGAGCTCCCTCAAAGGCTTCTCTGTGCCCTGAATTCACCTTGTCCCCTAAGCACTGCTGAGTACTTAGGAGGATTTCTTCCCTCTGGAACAGAGCTGAGAGCTGTAAACAGAAAGTGTAGGAAAAGCTCCTGCTGTGTTCTGCTAACTTAGGAAATTGAAGTACAGAAGGCCAAGAAATTTCTTGATTACTTGGTTAATTCAAAGGTCTGTGCATTTGGGGATTTTCTTATCCTGAATAAATATAGCATATTTTTAAACATTTCTCTTTCTTTTACAGCTTTAAGCACGCAGCATCTATGTTTAAAAAATTCTTCTGTGCTACTGGAAACACAGGAGCTATTAAGGAAAGAAAACTGTCCCTTTTAACTATCATTACTAATCAAGCAAGAGAAAGCTCCATCCGTCAATTTAGATTGGTGCCTTAGTTTCAGTATTATAAATTACATGAGTTATTGTACACCAGTTCAGTGGCAGTTCTTCCCTCCTGATTCTTTGAGTTAACTCTTTCATTTGCAATTTCCTACTGGAGATCTGAAGTCAAGTCACTGTCTTTGAATGCAAATAGTCACCATGGGCAGTTTCTGCAAACCGGAACAAAGTTATCAAAAGGAACTAGTGGCTTCATTTTTATCTGCTTGTGCATTTCTTCTCTTGAAAGAAATCAGAAGACACTTAAGACTTCGTTTACATAATAATGGCCAATGCTAGGGTTCTGATTTGTGCATATTGCTTGGAAAATAAAAGGGTTAATTTAGTCCTCTAATCTATTGTTATAAGCCTAATTATTTTACATGCCTTCATTTCATTAATGAATTGCTGCTTTTTACATGCATCTCCTTCCCCATTGCTTTTGTTTAAACCTCCTGGTGGGAAGGGATAGATTAATTCTGTTGTGCCTTAATGAAACTGTATGCTACATTAGATTTAACCATTTGGCATGCACTGCCAACATCACCATTATGCATAATTAATTACTTTTTGTGAGTATAAAACTAACACAGACCTTCGATGCTCCTCTGTAGCTATGGCAGCAACACAGCTGGCAGACATACCAAGTTCAGTCATTACCTTGAACTTACATGGAAATGTAGAGTTTGACACAAGAATGCAGCTTTTGAAAATTTTTCATTAAAAAATTTTAAGTTGACTTAAAAACTGCAAATGCTTTTGAGAGGAGATGAGGGAAGCTCATTAAGCTCCACTCTTGTCTACCATTAACTGTGTTTTACATGCATATGCATGTGGGTGGATGTGTATGCTGGGTCTGCAGCCACACGCAGGACCCCTAACAAGGCAGCGTGTGCCTTGCATCAGGACCAGCTGACCTTCCTGCCCACTGTGCAGTTTACCTGGAAGTACATAGATTAACATCTGTTTCAGCTGCTGAAACTTTTCACATGTGAACTCTTTGCCTCAGCAGCCAATCGGATGACCCTGACAGGATTATCCTTGCCCAGGTTGCTGCTAGTGAAGCGACACAGGGAAATAATTGGTTAAACATGCAGGTCAAGCTCCCTTTGCCAAGGTCCAGCATCCTGACACCTTCTGTTTCCTTGTTTGCTGTTCATCAGAGGTATTCAGTCATACTCAGTTCTTCAAGAGTCAGATACTCAATGGCTCCTTTCATCACTCTTTTGGTCACCTGGCTACATCTAAGGACATAGGGACCACAGGCATCACCTGCAGCAGTAGAAGCCTTTCCCAGAAGCATGACAGTTGAGCTATCCAAGGAGAGGAGAACTAAATGTGCCTCCATGCACTTGCTCCTGCACCTTGTGCCAGGGTCAGGTAATGTCTGGCCACTGCAGCTCTACCTTCACCACATCCCCCCTCTGTCACCCCATTCATCTGGGACATCTCACTGTCAGGGAAGTTGCAGAAGTTGTTTGTCAGGGTGTACTAGAAGTTGTCTGAATCAAAAGACAAAAGTAACATACCTCACCATGTGTCTAATAATTACTAATTAGCCAATGTGCATTGAGAAGCCTCTACTGGTGACACCTGCTTTGCTGTCTTGTTCGCCTCCAATATCATCCACCTTCCATCCACTCAGCTCTGTCTCTTTCACATGTGTTTTCTCTGAGCTTTGCTCTCCATCCTGTCTTTGCTGGACAGACCAAAGTTAACTCTGAATACTGAACCCTCAGGCAGAGAGCAGCAACTCTGTGGGGACTATTTTATTTGTTACATTCTCATTTAACTCATGAAGATCTTAATGTGCCTTTGAGAGGAGTTCACCTGCCTGGGCAAGATAACCAGCATTTGAATTAGTGTTTCTGAAGCAGATTAAATGTAAGAATGATAATTATAATGCAAAGAAATTTTCTTTTCTCTCAGTTACAGGAGATGCTTTCAGATTCACCTCACTAATTGTTGTCCCAACATATCCTTTTAATTTTTTTAACCTTAAAATCCTCCTAGAAGTTCTGCATCTGCCGTAAACCATCTCTATTGTGACAGGGTTTAGTTAGTTGGATCTAACTTTGTAGCTGACCCTGCTCTGAGCAAGGCTGTGGTGGTTGAAAGAGGGTTCTTGCAGTTGTGCAGCCCCTGTGACCTCCAGGAACAATACCCAGTAGATCTTCTCCAAACCTCTGACCCAAGCCTATAGAGATGGTCTCCATGTACACATAAAGGCAGCTTCTACTTCTTAAAACAGCTGGAGGAAGGAAGCGACCCTTTATCTTCTCTGTCCTTGCAGAGTGATTAGTTCTTTTCCCAAGACCCAGTTACAGTTTCCACATTTGCGTTAAAGGCTTCATTTCCTTTTGAGAAGTGAACCTATCCTACTACAGCCTAGGTTCTTTCTGGACTAAGGTTAAGGGGACAGGGTTACCATAATGGACACTTACAGGGAAGTCATGGTCCGTAATAAAAGCACCTTGCATTCTTATTCCTCTCTATTATTATTTACCTATTTTATATAGTCAGTGCATAAAATGCATAAACAACCTCTAGAGGACGACTGGTCATCAGCCTTCTCCCTCCATCCTCAGCTCCTACCTGCGTCACTCATTCTGCGTGCAGACCTTTGTGACTGTTTGTTCCCCTTATCCTACTGGGTGTGCTGAGCCTCACGAGGGCTGCCTGCTTCTCTCCATGACCTGATGTGGGCAGGCTGGGTGACTCTTCCAGCTGCTGGATGTTTAAAACAAAGAAGGTGCCTCACTTTTCTGTGTCAACAAGGTCTTTCTTAAACATACAACTTCATATATTTAAATACAGACACAGCTATGTATGTGTGTTTATGTATTTAAATATATGAAACACTGTCTAAATACAGAGAGGAAGAAGTTTTACTACAAGTGAGGTCTGATTCCTCTGGGCAAAAAAGAATTAGCTTAATTTCCAAGCACATACAAGCATATGTGTGTACGTATATTTTTTATTTTATATACATGTGAATGCAGCCTTACATAGCATTTCCAAAATTTTTCCTTTGTAACCAATGACAGTACCCTCCTAATTGGGGCATATTTTTCTCCTTTCTGAGCAGATGTGTGCTGGTTCAGTCTTGCAGATGCCATCCATTGCTTCTGAACATGTGTGTGGAAGACAGCCTTTTTAATCTTCTCTTGTAATCAGCTCTCAAGAGCCCAGACTCTGAATCTGTGTGAGATGATACAACTATTGTACACTGAACCAGTGCAGGCACAGGACTCTGAAGCTCTCTGCCTTTGTCTTGTCGGTGCCAATCTAGCTGTTATGAACACCAATGTGTATGATAAGCTGAACAAGGTTCATGAACAAATTCTGGCACTAGGCAAAATGAAGTATAAGCAAAGCCAGTTCTGTGGACCTTTTACTGATCTGTGTTTAGTACTCATCAGTGTAAATTAGGAGCTATTAATCCTGCATATATTCCCTGAAATTTTTAATTAGACACTGAAGCTAATAGGTACAGTGCGAGACTGCAAGTAGACACATCGGTTATAAAATTAAATTTGCAGAGATATACTTTTGATTGTTCAAATGTCCTTGAACAATGCAAACAAAACTGCTTGGCAACACCAAGGAAAGTCAAACATTTTCCTCAGCTGGCAAAGTTCTCTTCTTAGAAATCCTTCTTTGTTTGCCAATAGACAATATTAATGACAAGGAATGGACCTGAAGGGAATTAATGCACAAAAACTGCATTAAAGTTACATTAAGGGGTGCATTGTAAAGTCTGATTTATTTTAGATCTATGAAAGCAAGGAAATGTATTGTCAAAGCTAAATGTCTCAGCTGACACTCCCTATTTTCACACTGGACTGCTCTGTCACTGAAGATTTGGGGATCTGTAACTTCAGGCCCTCCCCTCAGTGCATTGTGGTGCTCAGGCCCAAATAAACAGCTGCCTGCTGCCTTCACTGATCCTAAAGGAGGTCTAGCAGCCTTCCTGAGGCTTCACATGTGGTGTCTGGTGCACAGAACTCAGGGAGTTAACTCATGTATTTGCAGAAACTGCATCACAGAAATACCTGCTGTATTTTATATGTTTTTTACCTTCAACTTTAGGAAACGGTTGGTGCCAGTCGAAGAACTGGCACAAACCTCTGTGACCCCAGTGCCAGCAGGAGGGCTCGGCAGAGCGCCCTGCTGAGCATCCCTCATACTGAGATGCTACAGAGGAAACTGGTGAGCATCCAGTGACTGCAGATGGGCCCTGTAGATGGGCCAGGGCAAGGAGATTTGGATGAAAGACGTTGGTGTAACAGCCCTGTTGAATGAAGTTCTGCCTAAATACAGAAGTGAAGAAGTTTTACTCCAAGTTAGGGCCAATTCCTCTGGGGGAAAAAAGTAATAGCTTAATTCACAGGACACAATAAAACTTGGAGTCTTCAGAAACACCACAGATACCACATATAGGAGCACCTAAGTGGTGATTCATCATGCAGAGCAATCCTTGGAGACCCACAGACCATATGCTGCATCCTGGAGGTGACTCAGCTGTGGGGCAGCTGTGTGTAATGTTGGGTGTCAGGATACCTTGGTTATATAGTCTAGGGATTAGAGTCGGGGTTGCAGATCATGTAATATGGAATTTCAATTTGGCATGCAGGGGGAATTGACTTAGATATGTCACTTTAGAGATCTGGGTTCACTTGTGGAAGAACATAAAGCCTAGCTCAGTAATGGCAGTGGTGCTTTGTGGAAATACTAGCAACAGTCTTTGGAAGAGATACTATAAATTCTGGCTTTCAGCCCAATACAACTTTCCTTATGTTACAGGGGGTCTTAAGCAGAGAAGTTTTCTTCTCACATTTCACCTTATCTGCAACAGGCACAGGCAATTTGGAGGAGCTGCAACATTTGGCTATCCACAAGGTTGAGGACTTACAATGTAGGAGATGTAATGCAAAATCTAGCCCACTGTTTTGAGGTGACGTTGTAATCTTATGGATATTAGATGCCCTTACAGCATTCGCATCACTCATGACAACATTTTGTATGCTGCAGTGCCCGTGGTGAAGCAGCAAAGCCCACACTCAGGCCAATAAGTAAGTTTTAGCAGGACTGAGTGATTGCCTGCCTCACTGGTTTCTACAAAACAGAGCTGAGAGGATTCCCTGTGAGGTCCCACATCTCAAGTCAGATGCTGGTCACTGAGCATCAGCTCTTATGCTCTTGCAGAGAGATGATGTGTGAGCTTCTGGACACAGGGGTCATCCCAATGAGAATGCTGTTAAGAAGTGATCCCAGGGAAAGGACTCTTCCAGACCTCACATGGAGACCTCTCCCAGCAGCACTACTTAATTGTCAGCATCCAGATGGGCAGATGAGTGCAATCTGGTGCCCAGGCAGTACAGGGCCCCTGAGTCAGCTTCCCAAACCACATCAGCTCTCAGCTTCCTCATGCACCTCAAGACCAGTGTGCAGGGCAAGCTGGAGAGAGGGAGTTTGCCCTGTCAAAGCAGGCTCATTTGAGTCACCATATAACCCACACTGTCTTGCTGCCCCAGATCTGCCATTTCCCTTCTGCTGTATCTCAGGCACCCCAAACTTATTATTGCACAGAACACTGGGCCACCATCACATCTGACTTCAGTCATAAGCCAGCAATGAGTGGTATGAACTCACTCTATCTAGCTGTTTGTGTCAGGCTGGTAATGTACAAACTGATACTGAATTAAAGTTTCAATGGATAAAGATAGTTGATAGTGAAATGCAAGTGGTGAATTAGCAGCACTGGGGGGCTATTTGCCCCATTTTCTAAGGTGCTCAAAGGAGGAATATCAACTGTCTCACAAATAGTTAGATTAAGGGAGACATCTGAGCTTTGATCTTGGGGGTATGCAACTAAAGATATTATTTCATTTCTCCAGCATCACCTTTTTTAAACCCATGCTGACTGTTTTGGAAATGAAAAATAAGAAATTTTAATTTTGTTTTACAAGAGTTGATTTAAGTTAGCATGACTTACATAGCTGGTTAAAATAAAAATATTTCTTCTGCTGACAGATGTGACAAATCTAAAAGCAGGAGATTAGGACACCTTAAAAGTGCTCTGGTGTTCTAAATGCATGTGGTAAGTGAAGGAGGTAGCCCCTCTCACCTTCCCTGCCTCTAATGTGTTCTCACTGCCACTTTTGCATCAGATTTTGCAATCAACTTGTTGAGAATTGTGTCAGACCAGACTGCTGATTGAGTGGAGATTCAGTTGCCAAAATAAAAATGCATTACTTTTCTTTAAATGTACTATCCTGAGTAAAAAGTGTTCAATCTTACACAGGTACAGCACAATTGCACTAAAGGCTTAAGGATTTTTGGGGTAGCTAAACCAAGGACCAGAAAAGCATTCTGGCCACATCCAAAAGTGGAAGCTTCAGGTCTGTCCAACTCCCAGAACTTTGCTCAGACCATCAAGCTACAACAGCATTTTTAAGTTTCCTAGTTTAACAGCAGGAACAGTTCTTTATCACCTATGCTTGTACTTTAAAGACATGGAAGTCTTTTCTTGAGGTGTAATATTCCTCTTAACTTAGCAGAGGGCCAGAACAAATCTCATTCACAAACATACAAACATTGTCATTTATTTATCCAGCAGACCATAGCCAGACCTATGTTTTTATATTCATACAGGTCATCTAAGTACAGTAGACAATACTTAAAACTCATATAATGAGACTGTGATGCTTTTTTTTACTGATGTTTGGCACACAAATGCAAAAGATGCTAAGAAGTAGTTCCAAGAATGTAAAAAGTCCTGGAAATGAACTAGTATCAATCCCATAACAGGGGTACAAGGCCAGTGGGGAAAGAACCATCTCCACTAACAAACCTGGGCTTTCTTCATTAGCTTTTATTCCATTCACAGGAACCAGCAACACATTTTCAGTGTAGTCCATAAGTGGCTGCTTCCACCCAAATTAATTTCATTTCCAATTCACATGTATATACATGTCAACTATTACAAAAGACCCTGAACATCATCTTTTTTCAGGCCTTACATTGAAGTTTTGATTGGGCTGTAATCACCTATCAAGAGAGGACTTGCTCCACAGAGACCTCTCCCAGCTCCAGAGTGGGGGTGGAATTTGGGAGTGTTCAGCTCAGCCCAAAGTACTGAGTTCGCCAAGCTTTAGGTCCAGCACTTTATGGAAACATGAGAAATCACCACTGTGTGTTTTTCCACCTCTTTGCTCTTAGGTCTAGATTGACTCCCACAAAAGTCAGTACAATTTAGAAGTTATTTTCAGTGGAATCCTTCCTGGATCTCTCCTGGAAGGGATCCTCTGACAAGATCCTCTGACAAGATCCTCTGACAAGATGTAGAAGAAATGAAGCAAAGTCCTACACAACAGACCTGAAGATGTGAAGGAAGAGAAGAAAAATAGTTCCGGCCCACTTTGCTCCAGGTCTTAGATGTTCCCATGTGCTCCACATAGTTCTTCATCATCTGCTTGTTCTGATGTGACCCTGCACACCTGAACAAGCAGTACTACAACCAACACTCTTCTCATAAACTTCATTTTTAAGCAGGAGCTAGTGTGTGCCTTTTACTAACAGTCTCTTACAGTGGGAAGGAGTGGGAAGAAAATGAAACCTTGAGCCCATTCTTTGCTCATTGATGGCATTCAGCATCTGCCACACAAATCAGTATTTCGTATAGGTGTTAACCAAAACGTGTCCCTTTGCCAACTGTGTTACCGCAAATACTGTTCAGGGACCTGTAATTATGCCCATAGGCTCTCACAAATTCCCCACCACCACAGAAATCTCAGTAAGCAAAAAGGCAGGCAAGACATTATTTTGCCCTCATTTCTTCCTTATTTCTTCTGTATCTCTTGTAGCCACCTTGTTCATTCTTTGCCAGTGCTGTGATGTAATCTCCGATCCTGGCCTGCCTGGAGTCAGTCAGTTTGCATATGTAGATGTAGATGTGCATGTGCATGTATATGTGTATGTATGTGCACGTGTATATTATATTTATTAATATTTATATTTATTTCTAAATAAAACCTATATAACATATGTCAGTTTTCATTATCTGGGATTTTTTTTTGCTAAGTATTTGTTGACCAGCCAAAGAACAAAAAAGAAACTCAACAAACCCCCTATATTTTAAACATAGAGAAAAAAAATATTATTTAAAATAAACCAACCAACCAACAACAAAAAACCACCAAACAAAAAAAAATCAGGATTTGTCAGAATTTAAATGTTTGCTAATAAACTGGACATTTTTTCCAGTAGCCCAAGTAACTTACTATTTTTTTTCGAATTACTGGATTTACTCTGCAATAAACATGCTTATTTTCTATATCTGTTCTAAATGCATTATTGCAAAAATGAAATTTTTGTGATTTCACTGCTGAATTACAGATACCAGAGTAGAGAAATTTGGGATTGTATTTCTTTGGGCGTATAGATAGCTTTTAGACAGCCATTTCAAACTTTTCTTTGCAAGAAATGGAATTTTCTAATGAATACTCGTTATTTCAGAGTCAATGGAATATGTGTACCCTGACAACTTAAATGTTTCGGAGAATCCCATCCAAGAATAAATTTTGGAAAGTTTTATAGTCATAGATTTCCTTAGGGTATTATAGACACTGAGCTTCTATTTACTCTGTGCAGCATGTGAAGGAATTTGTATAAAGTTTATACAAGTTGAAACACTTTTAAAATTTATTAAATAGGCTCATATTAGCAACTATTTATGAACTGTGAAGCCAATGATTAAAGCATATATATGACATTAAGAATGGAAACATATATGAGTCACAGGCTTTTCTGATGTGGAGAAGGACAGCAATAATTTAGATGAGACACCTCTTGAGTGGATAAAAAAAATTACCATTAGTTTTAATTTGGCACTGACCCAACTGACTTAAAATATATTTTGTTTTCCTCTGATTCTGTGGTTTAACTATTTCTGCTTCTATCATCGTAAAATAATTTAAAAACCCCACTTAACTTCTTTCTCTACCACAGCAATGCAATGCCATTGAGGCAAACTTCACAGTTAAAGTGAAAAGGATGGTTTTCAAAATTTAATCACTGATTTTTAAGTTTTACTGTACTTAACCAGGAAGTTTTTATGTGGTCCCTCAGCTGAAGCCCTTGGAAACAAATGTTCGTGGACAGTACTGCACATATAGTTCATTGCTGCTGCATTTCAGTTTTGCCCTCACTAAAGAGGCTTCTCAGGAGGTGACCATGTAGTTGTGATATGGAATAAGTTTTACACTCCATGAGGCTTCAAAGGTGGGGTGGTCCCAAAACTCAGCATTGCCGTCCAAGCACTTGCTTTCCCATTGCCATAGGCATGACCACAACCACAGCAGAGCCACAAATCCTCCAGTGAAAATGCCCGCTGCAGAGTCAATCTGCCAAAGCCACATCGCAGCCAGTGGTGGCTTGCTGGATAGCAATGCTGCCGGAGGAGGCTGTGCCCTTGGTGGACAGACTGCATGGCTGGATGTTGCTCAGAGGAGTCAACAGTGCAGCCACATGAGGAGAAAAAAGTTAGGAGCATAAGGACAGGCAGAAAGGTATTTCCAGATTGAACAGTGAAAGGAGATGCAAATAAAAGGAGCAGAGACAAGAGACTTGATTTCAGCTGCAGCCTTGGGCAGCCAGGCTGGTGGAATGAGGCTTTTCCTAAGCCATTGCAGTACAGGGTCAGGCTGTCTGGGTTGAACACACTGTTTTTCACATTTTCAAGTAGTGCCTTAAGAGTGGTGGCACGATACAAGAAAGCTTGCAGTGATGCAGTGAAAGCAGCAGTGAGTTCAATGACAACAGGAGCCTAATTCCTGTTTTGGAAGTTTTGGGGGAGGACTGGCAGCACAGAGAGAAGTGATGCTGCAGCACCCTATGATCAGCTTTCTGGGAGGACCTGAGGCAGGGTTAGGCTATGACCCTGCAGGCAGTTGCAAAGCTATTAATTTCTGAATTAAAATGGTGGGTGACACCATCAGAAGCAGACAGAAGGTTATAGAGTGCCAAATGGGAGAAGGAGAAAGCTGGGAATAAGAAAAGAGAGACAGTAGAGACAGAGAAAGAGCAATTTTTCAAAAAAACAGCAGGAAAAAGGACCCTATTCCTTAAAAACATAGGGTTGTGGCTGAAAGCAACATAGATCATGTAGTTTTCGCAGAAACAGTTTAATTTTATACAGAAACTGCTATGTAAAACCCTATGGAGACCTAGCAGGGATCTGATAAATGCTGCAGCTTGTCAGAGTCAGCCCCAAGGGAAGATGCAGTATCAACCACAGTCAGCTACTTGGACATATGTCTGCATTATGGAAAAAAGGTCTTTTTACCATCAGATTCCTCTTCAGGTCAGATAACCTCATTTGAAATGACCTTTAGCAGCAAATGCAGAGGCAGTTTAACACAGTTTTGGCTGTCCAGGACATCTTTCCTTTTGTCTTACAGCCTCTCCAGACACACCAGAACAGGAAGAGAAATTCCAGAAGCGGGTTTTTGGGGGACGTTCTCTGATCCTTCCTTTTCCTTTGTTATATAATCCTTAAGTGACGTTTTTCGGTATTTTCAGCTATAAATTTTTAAGACTTTCTGTGGGAAATCTGCATAATCAGAGGACACATTCCCTTTTCCACTTCTCAAATATAGGAAAAAACAAACAAAAAACCAAACTTGAAAACTGTTTCACTGTAGAGAAACAGAGACAATGAAGTAAATTACTTTTACAGCATCTTCCTAAACTGTTAAATTATTAACGAGAACAGAAATTGGAAGGTAACACCTTTTTAAAAAAAAAGTCTTTGGTGTGTTAAAATAATAGGAACTATAATTTTCAGAGCTGTGTCCGGTACAGTATGTACAGAAAAGTAATAGTTCTCTCCATTAATTTTTAAATCATTCTCCTTCCTTAGTCAAGGTGCTATTTTTCAGGCTCTATCGTTTGCATGGAAGTTATAATGTTTCCTGCTGTGAAAAAGAAAGAGGTGAGAAAAGAGAGAAATACAGTCAGTAGGGGTCAAATCATGCTCCCACAAAATTAATGAAAGCTTGTTCCATTGTCTTAAATGGAAAAAAACAACACTGAAACAAAATACCTAGGAATTTTACCTTCTGTAAATATGAGAAAATCAAGCATCACAGATGGTTTGGAGATGGGAGGCTGCTTACTCATCTGTCTGTATTTATGTATCAAATCTTCTTTCATTTAAAAAGAATATTTTGAAAGAGTAAATATTAAACTTCTGTAGTGGTATAGCCTAATCAAAAGAGAACTGACATAGTAAGTTCTGAGTAAAACATGAAGCTCCTGAATTCAAGCTCTCTGGAGTGATATAAGCGAGAAAAAAGTGTGTTTTACCAGTGAGAAAGACTGGGTATATTAATGTTTTTCTTATTTGCATAAATAGCTTAATATGCTAATGCTGAAGCTTTAAGCACCTAGCTCTCAACAGGAAAAATAAAGTAAGTTACTTTCCCACTTTTTATAAAAAATACTAATGTTTGAAAAGCACACATCTGAATATTTTTGCAAAGTGAGAGATAGTGGGGATCTTTTAATTGACACTGGTGGCCTTTCTCACAAGTATCAGGCTAAAACTGTGAAGTCCCAAGTCTAGAAAACTCCTCTGCCACACAAATCTTTACATATACAAGTCATCTCAGTGGCTTACATGGGATCACCCTTACTTCTGCCAGAGCTACTGCAGAGACACAGTGTCAGTGAGGCCTCCCCAGCACAGCCCCCTCCTTGCCCAGCCCAAGCCCACACAAAAACCACCATCCACACACATCCCTCATGCTAGGGTTTTAATCCAAGTAAGTTAGAGAGAGGCTACTGAGTCAATCAGCTTTGATGCTATAGTTAAAACCTGTCAACAAATGAAGTTGACCCAGTTACATTTACAAATCGTCAGTGCTACAGCAGACATTGTGGCAGCTGGTAGTGAAACTCCTAATTATTAGAAAGAATCAGGAAAAGTCAAAATAAATAAAATTATAATTACACTATATCAATCAAACTTGAAATGAACGCATTTTGCAATTCATTTTCAAAATCCAAGCAAAGGCTGTGACCCACACTTGTAAACACTTCCGTAAACTGGAGTGATTATTTTTTCCCCTCAATTAGCATTCCTTACCTAAGCAGAATCAAAGGATATTTGAATAACATACACAAGTCAGGCAAACCTGAAATAGATAAGATCATAAAATACATGTGCAAGCAACAGCAGCAGCAGAAAAATATTGATTGGCACCACTGGCATTCAAGTGGCTCTTCAGTTTTAAATTAGAGAGAGGAGCAAAATTTAAATTTGTTAACCACGAATGTCTTTGATCATTGAAGGAGCATCCTACACAAAAGGAATATTTAGAGCTGTGTTCCACATATGGCTCCTTAGCAGCCATCCCTTGAAGAGAGGGAATCTCCCCCATGCTTGAAGAAACCACAGTCTGCATAAGTTTTGAAAAGCTTGTTTGACTATAGATCATAATTTGTTTCCACTTTGTTACTCCTAAAAGTATTTGGAGAGGCTATTATTATTCTTCTGTATGTGTCAGGCCATGAATCCTATAATTCCAGCAGAAATCTCTGGCAAGTATAGATCTTGTAGGATCTCTGAATATTCTATGGATAGCTAAGTAATCAGCCTCCAAATGAGAGTGCTTGTCAGATCAGAAGAGTCAGAGATGATTAAATCACGCTTGGTTTATTGGCATTGTCTCAGCATCCCACAGATTAAAGCAGAAACTAGATTAATAGGACATGTGAACAAGATCTGACGTATTTTTTTAAAAACTGATAAAATTGGATGCTTGCAAACAAGGTGTGATTAACCAGACCTGACTGTACTTGACAGACATAATGGTATTTTAGGATTTTTAGCAAGGTTCTCAAGGCTTTCAATGTAGTTTTGATGGTCACTTATCCACTGTGGTGATGGCAACATTCTTTCAGGGCAGGAGTTTGCTCCTGATCTGCAAATCTGGACCAAACATAACTACTAATAAAGTCAGTGGTGGATGTCAGTGTATACATCTAAGTTAGCTTCAGAATCACAGATGTCATAAACCCAATAGCAAGCATAAACATCAACAAGATTTTCTTGGAAGCAGAATACATTTGCCAAGATATCCTTCAGGTCAGGCAGGAGATTTCTGGGGTAACAGTGTCCTCTTTGCTTCCCCAGTTTGTCCCTCTCAGAACTGACCCATCTCAGTATGGGCGTTAGCATCTCTTCAGGAATGTCTGGGACAAATACATCTCAGGAAGGAAGATAGGAAGTTACTTAGTGGAGAAGAGACAAAGTTTTAAAGAAAAACCAGCAATATAACAATCTGTGTTTGCACAAGCATCATACACTCCATCTGAGTTATGAGTCATGGTTCCTTGCCCACAGCACTAAGTTATTTAAGATGCCTGCTCCACCAAATACTTGAAGCTGAACCCTTGCTAGGTAGTTCAATGGGCTATGTGTGGGACACAGATCTTCTTTTCTCCAGGTTACAAACTGAATTCAACACATGTCAACCAGTGGACAGCATCTAAAAACACACTGAAAGCATAAGGTAGCATGTGGCATATGAAACAGAAGATGCCAACAATTTAACAGCAGTGCTGTGGTTGGTCTAAGATGGAATACTCTTGAAAGGATAAGTAGTATCTTTTCTTAAGCAAGCTGATGGAGTTGCCTGAAGTGGGTAAGTTTTAGGGCTTGCCAATCTTTCACCTGGTCTGACCAAGGAGCAATCAACTCCAAGCCTAAACAGGCCAGAGGCAAAGAGGCAGGGACTCAGTCTGAAAGAGACATTGGTTTCAGGTACATTAAATCATCCTCATTTCTCATCCTCTCCTAAACTCCTTCTCCTCTACAGATGCAGAAATGTATTTCACTCTCTGCTCTTGGGAACCACCATGTCTCTCTGCCCTGCCTAACAGTCAGCTTCTCCTCCCCTGTCAGAACCTTCTTCTATATTATCCATTCTTCCACCTCTGCTCCTGCCCAACAAATTCAGAAACAAGTGCTTCCTGAGTGAAAGAAGGGTGGGAGGAGACAGCACTGACCATCTATTACTTATTTTATTTTTGTCTCTGAGGCCTTTTCCCTCTAGCCAGTTGAGGTGGAAAATGGTCAATGAGTTGGGAAGATACTGAGAAGGAGGAGAGAGACAGACACAGCTAGAGCACACCCCCAGATCACACAAGACAGTCCTTAGGGACGACTGCGAAAACAATGCAATGCTTGATGCTTTTTCTTATCAAATACTTTGTCTTCAATTTGTCTAGCATTCATGGTAATTATTGTAGCACAGCTGAAGCTGCTGCATCCACTGTCTACCTGAAGAACTGGAGATTGTCTATTCCTTTTTTAACCTGCTTTCATGTAATAACTAAAACAAGCAACACTTCATGCGCCTCTGACTAAGCATTTCAGACTTCATGGCTGTAACTTGGACTTTTCTTAAATGACGTTTGCTGAGGTTGCACTAAACTGACTTAACTGGTGCAAACCTCTGCACAGGCACTGCTCCTTGTATCACATGCTCCTGTTTAGGCTAGATAAAAGATGAAATTGGGATATACACTCACAAATCTGCATGGAGCTGTTTTAAGTACTGCCCTCCAGCTGTTTGTTACTCCCCTGCACTGAGAGGACTACATCCCTAAGCTGAGGCAGGTGCTGAACTGAAACATGCACCTCCATAGAGAGGGATACACCACCAGCTGAACCACCACGTTTTTAAGATATTATTACTGATGTTATGAGATTGTAGGTGGACAGGATTTGATGCACACATTGGCAAAATCTGAACTATTAATCTTTAGAAGTTCTCCACAATGCCAAGCCCAGCTAATGGTATTTAAATGTATTCTTCCTGAGTGATGAGGGACAGCTTTGTGAATTGAACAGTCCTTCAGTATCATTTTTCTCAGAGGCTGTAGTATGTCATTATTCTGTACTGTCTTTCACACAAATTATATCATCTTAAATTTGTTGCACTTTCTTTACCCTGTGGGTACTGGAAGATCCCTGTGTTGTGCTTTATTGCCACTCAAATCCTTGAGGGCTTATGTTCCTAAGGCTCCAGCTGGGACCTCTGCAAAGCCTGGCCTACTGTTTCTCTATGCCAGAGAGCTGCATACTCCCTTGAAGAGGAGCAGCCCCTTCTCTTCCGCCTCGCTCTCTCAAGAAGGACCTCTCACAAGCCCAACCTGCAAAACAGAAGGAAGGAATCATGTCTGAAGCCCAGCTGCCCAGTACACAGGCTGTTTGGTGGGATTTGCAAGGAATGTAGCTGCTGATTCAAGGAAAAGGATACTGGAGCACCCTTTTTGTCCCTGGTCTGTTCTTCAGTTGGAGCTATGAAGTACATCTGTAAAGCTTTTGTTCAGTTGGAAAAGCTTGGTGTAAACAGATAATGTGCTATGGGATAGACTTCCATTTAAAAAGTATAGAAGGATATAGACATGCAAAGGGTCCCAGATATATGTCAAGGATATGGTGACTCTCACCATATTCCGAGCATTGCTGGAACAGTTGAAGCCCCAAATTCAAATGTTATGTGAGAGTAACCACCTCTCTGTTTGCTCTTTCCTGACAGGAACTAAATATATGTCAGGGTAGCAATATAGTGTGATGGTTCTCATGGAAACCAGGTGAAAAAATAGCATAGAAAATAGCTGAAAGGGACATTGGAGGAAACTGAATAAGAGTGACAGGTAGATACTAATTACCAATCAAAATTTAATTGAGATAAACAGCTGTTTTTCCACCACAGTTACTAGGAATGAGTCAGAGAAAGTGTGAAAATCAACCAGGATGCACAATAGCTTTTCTGACAGAGGTAAAGTGCACCAGGTGCAGACACTAAAACCAAAAAAGAGTGAATAGTCATGCAAGCTGGCACACAGGAAAGGTCGGGGTACAGAAAGTCAACTGCAGAGACTATGAGGGACCAAAGACAAAAAGTCAGAGGAGCTGGAGAGAATGGGGCACAAATAACACACCCCACAGACATATAGGGAGCTGGTCAGTGCAGAAAGATTTGATACAGCAATGAACAAACCTGAATGGAAGATGGGCCTTGAAGACAACTTGAAGCTGGATGCTGTTCAGAAGAAGCTTCTACCCCATGCTTTAAGGCAGAAGCTTGTCAGTGCTCCTGAGAAGGGATGAGACTGTGGTTAAAGCTACTACTGTTTTGAAGCATATACTCAGGCTGAGTTCCTATTTCTGCTACAAGGTGCCTTCCAGACCTTCACAATCACTGAAGGTTTATTTCTGATCTACCCAAGAGAAGATCTCAGAAACAGACTGCTGAGACTGTTCCTCCCAAAAAAGCTCTGTCGGTGAGGTTAAGCCACAGAGGACTGAAAATAACATTGTTGGTGTAGTTCTGTTCACCAGCAAAATAATTTATTCCAACAAGGCCTTTTTTGTGAGGTTCTAACCACCTCCAAGCTAGAGCTTTTGCTGCCATAGCAATGTCATTTCAAGAAACCACCTCCCTAACCCAACTCAGTGATACCAGCCGCTGTCTAGGGTCAGCTGGGGCTTGTGCAATATGTTTACCGTTATTCTTGCTTCCCTTAGAAATAGCAAAACAACGGGGATGGCCATGTCCCCATCTCCCTGGATGTCTGCAGCAGCTGCAGCAGTCTGTGGATCTGTCCAGGGTTGCAGGCAGAGAAAAAGAAAGTTGGGACAGTGGGACTCTGGACAAGTATACCATATAGAAGGGAAGAGCAGTTACCTTGCATCCCTCTTTCTCTTCATTTATACCCAGGCAGAGCTAGCTACAATCCGTACCTAAGTTATAAAAAATTACTAAGGCAAAAGTGAATGGCATTTCTTGGTCAAAGTAATTAGATTTCAGTGTCCTCAGCCCACAGGACATTACTGTCTACTCTGCAGAGTATTAAGTCCAGTAACTGGAATCAACAAACAACACTGGAGAAAGTCTTGCTTGAAATAATATATATTAATACAGTAGCATAATAAATAATAAATACTGTTAATACTGCTGTAAATAATGTATCATGCTAGATTTGTGTAATAAATAATACATAAATATGTAATCATCCTTTGAAATTATATAAAATTAGCAATTGTGAAGTGAACTTAACCTATTAACATGCTTCAGGAGAAGCCTACAAGTTATTTAGAGTTTGAATCACTGCAGCACTGTAAAGAGCTTAGTTGAGAGTAAGACCAGCAGCATCACATGAGGATGTAAAGGAGCAGAGAGCTGCCTGTTGCCTCACAAAGCAAACAGTAGTGCACTTCTCCATTTTATGTTCAGGGCTAAAGGTCAGTTGATCTACTGGGTGTGCCGTGGTTTTTTTGCTTAAAAAAGTTAATTTATTGCTGACTCAAGGCCTTGAGCAAGTTGTTTTCCAACAACTAAGATGAAATAAAGCAACACAGGCAGCCAGCAGATTTAAGAGTATATAAAGATCATTTCTGTAGTAGAGTAACACAGAAATACTCCCCTAGCAGGGAGTCACGTTTTGATTTTGTTCCCAGAGTCCTCATAACACTTTTTGACTCCAAGCACCTTACAAACTTGAGCCAATTAATATCCATACAGTCCTTCTGGGGTCAGCCTGCTTTATTGGCTCTGGTTCCCGGAGGGAGAAACTGGTATGCAGATTTTTGAGGCGGATTGCTAAAGACTTCCACTCTGCTTTAGATTGTGTTAGTATAGAGTAAAGAGTGATGCCATCATATCCATGGCCAGACTTTTTGAAGATCGGCATCAAAACCCTTTGTACCCTTCGACAAGTTGTGCTACGCATTTCAGGGATAAATGACAAGGGAATGCTAATGAGAATAGTCTCTGACTGATGCACTCAAAACCACAAAGAGACATTGGTTACTAGAAGTATTTACGCAGCTTAAAGTGACCATGGGTAGATTTCAAAACTGATCTATGAATTTTCAAGGCATTTGGGCTCTAAAAATTGCAGGTATGTACCTGGCAGTTTTTTCATGGGTATGTAAGCTAGGAAAGTAGCTAATTTCTATATTCAGGCACAGCCATTTATTGTGGAAAGTACCTGTGAGAAGCTCAGCAGCTAACCTTCTGAAAATACCACTTGTCATCAAAAGGCAGATGCAAAACATGTGCTACTCTCTTAAAAGAGCGGTGAAGCCTCTGACTTCCAGCTCTCCTAAGCAACAATGGGAATGGAAATCACCAATATTTTTTTAGGATATTTACTTTGCAGCTATGGAAAGGTGCAATGTCATTTACAAAATTGTGCATGCGGTAATAAGGTGACTTCAGAACTGTTATTTACTAAATCCTGTAACCAGGGAGCACTCGGCAGTGATGACTTTAAAGCAGGTGAAAGAAAGTATTTCTCCAAAGAGTCGGCAGTGAGATTTGTTGCTTCAAGAGGTGACAGAGGTGGACAGTGCCAGCAGGCTCCATGTGGGGTTTGGCAGATTAGTGGACAAGAGATCCTTAAAGATGTGCTGGAAAAGGGAGGTACTCTCTGGTGTCTCTACCACCATAGCTCTGGCTGCTGGCACAGAGTGTGGAAATGCACACGCAGATATGGGTGCTGGCCAGGTATGGCAGGCTCATAAGATCTCCCAGCACAGCACCTGTGTTTGCACCACAACAGGCAAACACATGTCCTTGTGTCATGGTACAAGGCAGGTCAGGTGAGAGTTTCCTGCAAGAAAGAAGCAGCTATGGATGTGTACATGTGATACAGCCCCTCATTCAGTTGAACTTGCAGCATTTGATGCCAAAATCTAGATCAGAGATGTAGCAGTGCAGAAGAGTACTGCAGCATCAGAAGGCAAGCCTTGCTGGCTAGGGAGGGAGCATGAGCCCTGCCAGGGACAGGGCGAGCCTTTGTGCCAATGCCAGCTGCCAGCATAGCTCACCACCCTGCAGGTCTGCCGGGAAGCCCTCATCACAAAGCAGCCCAAATTCCTGCATCTGAGCAGAAATGGCAACGCTGCTTTGCTCCAGTGGAGGATGCATTTCACCTTACTCACCAGGAGCTTGGCTAGTCCAGATGCAGTCAGGGTACCCTCTGAAGTGAGCCAGGCTCAAACTCTTCCCACCAAAGACTCAGCTCTGACTTTCATGAGCTGAAAAGCTTTTGGTTGACTAGAATGGAGCCATCTGCCTTTGGCTGTAATCACCCATGACTGTCTGGTGTCAATCAGGGAGTTACCAAATGAAAAGCATTATTCATATTTCTTTGCTTTGCCTATAGACCACATTCAATTAAAACTAGTGAGTTTTCATTCTGTTTGAGGCAAAACCGGGTTCAGTGACAAGTACAGAGTGTGCCAAGGATGTTCCAGCCAAAGAAACCTGCGATCTGCAGATTGCTTTCTTGGAAACTCCTCTTAGGTATGATTCAGGCAGCCATTCCTGCAAAGCAATAAAATAGCATTTTTCCCTCTTTAACTATTCCAAGTAGGACTTGGGATTGCTGAGTTTCTCTCTGCTGGATTTTGTAATTCCTGCCTAGTCACTTACCATTTCATCAGCTCCAGAAACAAAAACCAAATAATTTGTTTTCCTCTCATTGTAGTGTCTGAAGCAGCACAGCACCTTGGAAGGCTGCAGCAAGCAGGGGAAGGCTCAGCATGATCACCTCTGCTGCTGTCTCAACAAGCACCCACCTTCTCACCACAAGCCCAAATATCCTGATAGTGACGAGGTGAATTGTCTCATGGGATGATTCCTTTAAAAAAGTCCAACAGGCAGAAATCTAGTGGTGTGGTGAAGGGCTAAGTGCTGCTGTATGACACTCATCCAAGGTTGGCCTAGCAGCTGGGACACTGCTCAGAGACAGTGACAGGAATCACAGCAACAGGCAAATAGCCCTGAAATAGAATGCATGTCTGGAGGCCTGAAGTGCTCATGGAGTTGGGGAGGAAGCAACAGGGAGGAGACCCTTCAATCAAAAATCTCTCCAACCTGATCTTGAGAGGAGGGAATGAGGCATGGAGTTTTGCAGAGTGATGCCAGAAGAACTGAAGTTTGTAAACTGAATGGCCAAACCTCGATAAATTTGAACCAGCTCCTCCTGAAAAGGCTTTACTAAGTTTGGTAAAGATTTTCCAATGGAAACTATCATTAAGCTGTTGATTACTGGCAGCTCCAGCTCCTCTCAGTATCAAATTCCGTGCACCATGAAGGAGGTCAAATGGGGATTTGCATGGTTGTTGTGAGTAAACACACACACAACATCTGGGTTTCTTCCATTCCACCCTCCACTACCCACGAGTGTGATCATTGACACCATCCCCACAAAACTCAGGGGCTGCGGCCCTGGGCTGCCACTGGGGTTTATTGCAGCCGAAGGCTGAGGACACAGGCGTGCTGTAGCCATTGTGACTCAATGGATATAACCACAACTTCTCCGAGGACCAGGCAAGGTCCAGGACTCCTGCTTTTCAGGCTCTCAGATTTTAGTGATAAATTAAATCAACTGCTTAGGGTAGACACTAGCCTACTGGAGTTAGTGAGGGGTTTACCACTGAATGAACTGGGCTGAGACATCACCTAATAAATGTAGATGTTTTGCAAGCTAAATCAATCCACTTTTTTTCTGAGCTGAAGAGTTCTGAGTATATTTTGAAAGGGAACTGTCTTTATGGGTAGAAAGCAAGAAAGAAATGAAAATAAAACCTTGATAATTGCTTCATTCAGATCTCTGTGCAAATTTACAATTAACTTTTAAGAGCTCCACGGCAAAGAACTCAGTTGTGAAACACCCTGTGACATCTATTAAGATCCAGTTCTAATTTTTGCTTTCAGTGGTGATTGATCTTTCTGGATTTTTTAGCTTGCTTCCACTGGGTTTGTAAAAACATTGGAGCAAAAACATTATGGTATTGCCCTTGCATTGCAGTTTTGCTCCTTTTTTAATTTTGGACCAAGTCCTGTGGTGTAGCAAAATTATTGAACTTGGTTTTGCTTAGGTCTCTAATTCTTGTAGCTCTTCTATTACCATGTGGCAGGGCACCCTATAGGCACAATAAATAAATAATACAACACTGAGAGCTGTAACACATCACAAAATATATTATTAAAATAATAAGAAATAAATATCCCCCTCTTACTTAAATAGAGATTGATTTTATAATGTGGAATGCTGAGGAGAGCTGCTGAAAAATATATGTGGACCTGGGGACACAGAGAATACACTGTAATGGGCGATTTGCTCCCTCGATTACAAAATAAAAAAAACAACCAGTGAATGGATGTATTTGTCAAATGGAAACTGTGCTCCTCTGTTTGTTCACAGCCCAGGTAGGATGCAGTGCTTGCTTCAGCCCCTGGCTTCAGTAGGATGCTGTGCTTGTGCAGTGAAAACCCTCCAGAAAATGAGCTGTCACCAAAAGCTTGTTCTTTATGTCTTAAACTGCACAGCAGGATGAAAAAAGAGGTTTCAGAAAGGAGAGGTAAGCGATGCCCTTCCTGGTTTGCTGAGACATCTATCAGTGATGCTTCTCAAACTTTGGGAGAAGGTCCCTGCATAGCATGCTGACCTGCCTAGGGCATGATGCTCCTTGACTCTGCTGCTTTGCTGCCTCCCAGGCAGAGGTTTGACCACTGAGTGGTACAAGAAAGAGCAATCAAACCTCTGCCAGGTTGCAGAGTAGGAACTTGGAGTGCTGCTGAATGGCCAACAAGTCTTTCTTGTTTCTTGGTGGAAGGAGGGAACTGTTTGCTCAGCGCCTCATTAAAAGGCTTGTAGCTTGAGTCAAGCCTGAATTTCATTAAGGATGCCCTTTTCTCCTTGACTCAGGTGCCTTTTTACCCTTCCCCAGGAGCAGGAGGAGAAGAGGCATGCAGGAAGCTGACAATTCACTTCTGCACAGAACAAGGACCTGTGACAGAGCTTCACCTTACTTAACATGGCACTTCTCGCCATTCACACTCCTTTCTTAGAGTACAGCATCCCTGCTGTGTACTTCCAGAGCCACAGAAAATTGTTTCAAGTACAGCTGCTTTCCATAGATGAATTTTAAGCAGTAACACTAATACCATACTCCTCACTCCTCCACCACAGGCATGGTCATGCAGCAGTGCAGGCAGGCAGTGGCAGCAAGGAGTGCATTTTTGCACTGGCTTCTATAACTAATGGAGCTACGACTGCAAAAGACTACACAGACCAACATCAATTTTTAAGCAGTATTCAAATTCAAGCTCATGGCTAAGCTAGCTAAAAGCAGTGTAGCGTTTCTGCTTTTCTGCTGTTTGGGTCCTGTGTGCTTGAAAACAGACCTGGGCTTCATGCATGTCTTTTCTCCAGCATCTGCCCACCCTCTCTGCCACGGCAGCTGCCTGGCAGCGTCCTGCCTTCTGCTTGGAGCCCTGTCCTGCAGCCTCGGAGTATGTGCAAAACACAGAGTTGCCAACAGGTTTCCCATGGCAAAACCAGTGCCTAGCTCTTCTCCATCTGCACCACACTCCTTTTCCCGTTGTAGGCTCACCTCCCTGTCCCACCCCCTGACATCCTTGTCCCACATGTTGCCACAGCTCTGTGGCCAGCAGTGAAGCTGGCTGATACTCAGGTGTAAGTGGCAGGACAGATCTCTTCAGCCTGAATGGGAGATGGCAGCAGCAGCAAGGACATTTGTAGGATGTAACTTTGCTCAGGGGCAGCTTGAAGCTCATCTTTGTGATTGCTGGCTGCGGAGAGAGCCTGGACTAGCATGAAGCAGAGAGACCAGTGAAAGAAGGCAGTAGATACTGTCCTTTGTTCTCTGTCCTGTAAGATGGCTAAATTCCAAGTCTTAATTATGTTTCAGCATTTTCCCTTTTAATGTTAACGCCAGTGTTGATTAAAGAAAGACAGTGTCACTCTGTTTATCTGAGCCGAGATGACCAGTCATTCTGGAGGTAAATAGGTACCATCATTTTCATTTTACTGGATTTACATTCACTTAGATACATATTTTGGCTCTCTGCCTCTTAAAAATACACTTTGAAGACAGAAGAAAGTTTTGATTAGTTAAGTACCTTTGAATTACCTTTTTTTTTTCGGAGAAGCTAGGCATATAGGTACCTTTCTGGACTTCTTTGTTGTGGGATAATGCATGAAATACACTAAGTAATTTGATCCACCAATTAGAAGCAAGGCATGAATTATGCTAAGGACTATTACAGAGAGAAAATTAATTCTCTCACAGCTATACTGGCACTGTAAATGAAGTATCACAGGTGCTTATAGACCAGCTGTGATGAGCCAAACTGTCTCAGAAAAATGTGAGAACTTTGTAAACATGCTGACAAGCATGGATGTGCCCCCCAGGTGCGGATGGCCTGACACCTTGCTTCACAGTTTAATCTGCAGTCACTGGAAGCACCATCCTGGAACCACTGCATGAGCAGATTCCACCAGTATGCATTTTTACACATCACTTGTGGCTTTCTGTTAGCTTTTAAGAGCCTCCTAAAATGTGATGCTGCATGGCACCAGTTAATGTTGCCTATTGCTTCTGAGGGCAATGGTGAGGAGGAACCTCTCAAGTTGGCAGGTACAAGGTCTCATTTCTGAAACTTTGATCCATGTCCGTACCTGATAGCCTTTCAGTCAATTCTGATATTCTCTGCCAAAAAAAAAAATATTGAAAAGCAAATCTTTTGCATTGGGTGATTGCAAAATTAAACTTCTTAATGGGCTGTAATAGATCAGCTTGAGTTTTTTCCTTAACCTCAAAACACTGTATAGAAGAGGCCAACGTGGACATCATGGATAGACTGATGCTATCACAGACGGCCACATCATCGGATCCATTTCATCCACTCACTGTACAGACAACACAAGGACTTCATTGACAAGGAGAATTTACTGGAGACTGGTGAGTGAAGAGATAATGAGGCTAAACTCATAATTCATGAACAAGTAACATTATTAAAAAAGTGGCCAGATCTGCTCGTCTCTTGGTTGATGACATGCAAACTGGGTATATGTCATAGGCACACTGCTTCTTACAGCTTAAAAACTCCAGCTTAAAGAAGTAAAGATTTGTTTCTGAAGCATGAAGACTGGGCACTTAACCCTGTTGTCACAGGAACTTCCATGTGTTCAGCAGACCAGAAACAAAGTAGCCTTTATTGTCATGGACTTGTCATGCAACGTGTACATCCGACAGGTCTAGCAGGTATGCCAATCTCCCAGCTATTTACACATCACCGTCATAAAAGCATGTTTCAGAAGCAGACAATAAGCACTGTCCTAGAAAAGTTGCTTTGAGAGTCAATCCTCGTTGAAAGCAGTGAGGTTAGATGGTCAATCCATGCAGCTTGGTCATCCTGGCAGGCAGATCAGGTTAATGTCTTGGGAAAGAGCCTCAACATCTGTCTGATGCAGCCCAGAGCACATCTCAACATGCACTACACAAGACACACACGGTTCCTGTCTGTGACTGAGGGCAGAGTGAGGGATTCTTTCACTGCATATGTGTCCACCTTGCTGCTGATCATGTGTGTGGTGTGGTCACTTGTACTGCAGGTTACTAACTACACATTAAGGAATTTAGCCTTTATTCACAGCCTGGCCAGTGCTGGGTGAGTTTCCTCCCTTTTTTACCATTTCTTTACTGTTTTATTCTCATTTTATTTGGCCCTTCCTTGCTTAGCATCATTTTCGCAACAAAGGTGTCCTTTACCTGTCAATGGGCAAGGTGATGGATAATTAGGAAAATTTGTTCTTGTGGATCAAGTGGCTCAGCTAGATGCCAAGCTGAGAGCAGGAGTGGGCTCTGTCAGCAGGTTGCAGTGTGACACAATATCATCCGATAGAGGCTGGAACAACCAGGTGTCCCCTTTTGGTGGAAATGCACAGGAAAGGATTGAAGAAAATTCTGTGAAAATCAAGTGTTCTTCTTCCAACTCATTAAAATGAAACCAGTAGTGGGAGGAGAGCTGCCTTAATTTTCACAGGTTTGCAGAACAGGAAGTCACCCTGAATAAGCTGTGAAAAGTATTTTTAACATGTTTAATTACAATTGGCAT
>NW_010184292.1:28677-29864 GCF_000695765.1 Mesitornis unicolor
CAGCTGAAAGCTAGAGGTGGCCAGCTCTCTGAAAAGTCATTCTTACACTAGCAGAGTGGCAGCCCTGCGGGGGAAACTGTAAGCCAGTTTCCAACTCTCTTTTATCATTAAGCCATCTCTAAAAGCTAAGCTACCTGCTTCACTTTAAGTGGCTGAACATTAAGAGTTTTCTTCAAAAGAGCACTAAAAGCAGGAATAGCTTGGTTTTTACAGTCAGCCCAACTGGCCTTTCACTTAGTGATGATAAGAACTCCATTACCATAAGATGGTTATCACCATCCAATTGCAATTATAAATTGCATAGATACACATACACACACACATACAAACTCCACTTGCTCTGTTCAGGGTGAGAAGTGCTTCTTATCTGCCCAGCTCTTAGACTGAGACACTGACAAGAATTTTAACTTCTTTCTCTTCATGGAATAACAGCTGGTGGATTCATAAATCGTCATGGAAATAGGTCCTTTCAGGACTCATCCATGTACTCATTCCAACTCTAGGATCTCCCTCCCAGTCCCATCAAGCAAACACAGTAGCTTTAGTCTCCACATTGCCCCTTTCCTCACTGTAGTAGTGTTTCCCTTAAATACAACTGATAAGAAATGAAGAGCAATACATTACCATTCCAGATGAGGGCTGTCACCGCACAGCAGGGTGTGAAGCTGCGCAGGCATGGCCCTCCCCATTTCTCATGGCTGATAGCACATGCGCTTCATAGAATCACAGAATACCAGGTTGGAAGGAACCACAAGGATCATCTGGTTCAGCCTCTCAAGATAAAAGTAATTGACTAATCTTATCTCCTTTTATGATGAGGTGACCTGCTTGGTGGTCGAGGGGAAGGCTGTGGACATTGTCTACCTGGACTTTAGCAAGGCCTTTGACACCGTCTCCCACAGCATCCTCCTGGATAAACTGGCTGGGCATGGCTTGGACAAGCATACGCTTTGCTGGGTCAAAAACTGGCTGGATGGCCAAGCACAGAGGGTTGTGGTGAATGGAGCTAAATCCAGTTGGCGACCAGTCACAAGTGGTGTTCCCCAGGGCTCGGTTTTGGGGCCAGTCCTGTTTAACATCTTTATCAATGATCTGGATGAGGGGATTGAGTGCTCTCTCAGCAAGTTTGCAGATGACAATAAGTTGGGAGGGGTGGTGGTCTGCCTGAGGGTAGGAAGGCTCTGCAG
>NW_010184293.1:0-25258 GCF_000695765.1 Mesitornis unicolor
GGATAAGGTGTTCCATCGCTTTCCCAGGGATATATTCTATATTTTCTAGAGCAGGACTGAGTTACTGGTTTTAGATGAACTTTTAGTTCTCAGCAAATGTTTACTGCCAAGCAAAACGCCATTACCCCATTTATCCTTTTGCCAAATACCTAGATCTATATCCCGTAAGTCTGGTATAGCTTAGAATAAGACTTACTATTGCTGTTTGTTCCTGACTTTTTTCCTCCTTAAGTCATGTTATTTAGTTGACTTCATTGACCATCTTGTGCCATCATGTGCAAACTGAGCAACGATTTACTAAAATGAGTCATGAATTTGGCTCATGACATATAGGTGTAATGCTAGTGTCTCAGCATGAGTTCTCACCTTACTGGCTAATCTCAGGAGACATCAGTGTGTGTTAAACAGGTTTGCTTCACAGCAGAAATTTCCACATAAAAAGTTAGTGGTGCACAAATTATTCTAGCCAGAGAAAGCCCCAAGCACTAAAAGTAAAGTTAATTTAATGCTTCCAGATTAACTACCACATGCATTTCTCATGGATTGACTCTGATCAGCCTGGTTTTGATTTGGTTATGTGAGTAAATATCTGTGATTTCTCATGAGACCATAAAGGACATTCATTCACAGAGACAACAGCATGCTAGTGTGCTTCAAAAAACGCAGATGCATTTTGGGCTTGCGTATGCAAGAGTCCGTTACTTACGGTCCATTTATTATTTGATATGAAGTACTAATATACAAAGAACATCTGTGCTGCTTTGCTCTACACTACTGCAGCAACTAACTGCAGCTTTTTAGTATATCCTTTGCCCTGAGAATCTCGTTAACACTTCAACCTTAGTTGTACTGTATCTTTTTAATTTTTAATGCAAAAATTCAAAGGGAAGTAGAAAGGAAAAGGAAAGTGAAGAAGGATAAAAAGAAAACAAAAGGTTATTCAGGTACCAATATGGATATATACACATGCAGATATTACATGGTATCTAGATACGTAGAGGGAAGGAGATACCAGTCAAATACAAATGTTCAAAAAGCCTGTTGTGAGTGCATTGACAAGTACAGTCATCAGATTGATGCATAGACAAACATCCACAAAGCCTAAACTGAAAATTATTTATACATTTTATGTCCACATATAGGTAATGTGGTATGTATCTAATAAAGAAAACATTTTTGGTTGGAAAATGGGAAGCCCTTGAGTTCATATGTTTATACGTAGGACTCCTTTCACTTTTTCAAGTCATTCATTCCTCCGAAAAGTATCTCTGATTTTTTTCTGTTGTTTTAGGGTCTACATCTTTGGGCTTGCACTTTGCACCCATTTTAATATATAGCATTGTTTATACAATTTTGCTTTTCTCAGTTATAGCATAGTTTCCTTTATAATATGTAATAAACAGCGAAAGGTCCAAATTACATAAAATAAAAAGTTAACATTTCCTAAAAATACAGAAACTAGAATGTTCCTGAAGTACAGATTATAGTTTTTTTCTACTCTCACTTCAGGAATTTCACAGACTTCAGGAGTTTATCCCTGAATGCTAAAATATGTGTCAATCATTTTGATTTGCATTTGCTACTCACCCTTAGACAAATCAATAATAATTTTTGTATTTTTTTGTATCAGTCAGTACATATGCAGTGTATGTACACTATGTAGGAAGAACGGGAGGGGAAAGCCCTGAAAGCTCCACAGTTCATTAAAGATGCATCAGGCTTTATTATTATTCAGAAAAAGAGGGGGAAAAAAGAAAAACGGGTGAAGAGGCCATCCTCTGCAATGTGATAGAAGCTAGGCTCATATAAAACAAGCCAAAGAATTAGTTCCTTCACCAAGGAATGACATGAAACCCTAGCCACGGTTGCTGTAAAAACAGTTAAAGGTCTTCTTTGTGCTTATTAGCACCACTGTGCTGGTATTCTGTGTTGGCAGCTTTGGTTCTGCTGAGGCAGTCCTAAAGAAAGTTGTTACCAGCCTATATTCTACAGTTCACAGGCTCTCAAAAAGGACACATTAAAACAGCTAGAATCCCCAGGGCAAGTGGGGAGATTAAGTAGCCCTCTCCCTCGACAGAAGCCCCTGCAGACAAAGCTTGGCATTGTGCATTCAGCACACTATCTCTTTCCAGCACTGAACTTTACTATTGTCCTCTCGGATCCTCGTTTACAAAGTGTTTGGGGGACTTTGCGTAACGGTTCACTGGCACCACCATTGACAGCCATCTGAGTGTGGGAACTTTTTTAAAGGACGTGATGCCCCCCAAATCATCGCCTTACTCTGTTGGTCCTCAAGCAGACGCCAGTGGCAGTGTTTTAATGTGGGGGGAGTTTGGGGTTTTCTTGGAGTCTCATCTTTCACAAGAATACAAATGCAGGCAAAGAAAGCAAACATGGATTTGTTTCCCAAAGGATCAGACTTTTTCAGAAGTTTTAACTGTTGCACTGTGCTACAGAAGCTACGTTTGCAAAGACCACAAGGTGCCTTGGAATACTTCTAGAGTTTTGAGGGGATAATAAATAAAACAACTACTGGGGGAAGAAAATCCATGCAGTATTGAAGTGCTGCTGTTCCAGTTATAGCAGCCATGAGAAGGATTCATTATCTACCCTGTTTATTTCCATTTTCTTCTGTGCTGAAATTTTTCAAAATTATTTTTAATGTATTTGAATAAAGAATAGTAAAAAAGATCTGATCTGATGCTAAGACCCATTCCTTTTGATACTCTGTTTTTCGCTAAAGACTTAAAGAGGACCTTCCCAGGAAGCACCCTCCCAGGAAATACCAAATTCGGAAAGAATACTTCTACTGAATCTTACATTTCATTTTCAGCTTGTTTTGTATTCCAGATTTCTTGTTAGACTCTATGAATGTTACCATTGATATCTGGAAAATGGAAGATGCTCATTTTGGGCAAAAGCAAGTTTAGAAGCAGAGAGAGTTCTGGCAAGGGGCACGAGCTTCCCCTTTCCCACAGCTGCTTTCCTGCTTGCCCCTCAGCCAGTCTGAGGAGCTCCACCAACAGGTGAGGGTACAGAAAGAGGAGCCAAGGTAGAGAAATGCAGAGGGTGTGGAGCATGGTTTCTGTGAGGAGAGATGTGCAGTAGAAGTGCTGATGGAGCAGGAGGGAATGGACATTGGCTTGAGGTTCTCTGAGGGAGGCAGAAAATACAGTAGAAAGGAAATAGTAGTAGAAGACCAGGGACAGTGTGGAAAGGTTTGGTGGGAAGCTGGAAGTCAATGTTAAAAACCCATGGTTTGAGGTGTCCTGCTCTTCAGGACAAGTTACCCACATTTGCCTGACACATTCACAGCTGTGCATTGGTAGTATTAGGTCTTAACTGGAGAGAAACTCTGTTTTTGCATGGTTTGTGTTTAGAGTATGGTGGATGGAAAAAAATTCTGTTGACAGGCACATGGATTTTTATTGTGAAAAGCACTGTGATCACAGCAGTGTTAAATGAGATTCATATTTATGACCAAGAAAGGGAGAGAAAGAAGGAAAAGTGGAACAAGACTTTCTATATTTTATGAAGACAAATTATGAGTTCTCATATATTTGTCTTTGCTCTGCCATAGATTGCTAGATTTCCTAACCATCCTTGTATGAGAACATGATGTATGGTAAGATATGGAGGTATCATAAATACAGAAGAATATCAGAACATGATTTAGGGAAAGCTGAATTAACCCTAAAGACTAGCAGAAATGGAATGGGACTGAGTATGTGAAGAACAAGGTCATAAACTAGGGGACTTTGATTATCTAGCACAGATTTGAGAATTCATGATTGTGAAATGATAAAGGAAAAACACCTGAGTGTACACATCAATCACAAAATGACAACTGGTAAACAGTGATGCAGAAACAAAGTTGGAGGAGAAGGTTTGCTCCCAAAGGCATTCTCAGGAGGTATTAATCAGGGAAAGAGAAGGTAATGATTGAACATAAAGACTATGTTGGCACAATGCTAAAAAGGCATAAAGTGGCTATAAATAAACATTGAAAGAGTAAAATTCTGACACAGCCTTCCAGTAGGGTTAGCTGATGCAAAATCGAATTTAAAATATAATTCCTTTGCAGGAAAGTTAATGTGTGAAATGGGAGTTAATGTTTAGCAAAACAATTTTTCCTCTGAAATGGTGATTTATCAAAATAAAAACATTTCAGATGAATGAAAAAATCAGTTAAAAAGAGAAAATAAAGAATAGACTGTTTTAACTAGATAAGTATTGATAAGACATTTAATTTGTCCTTTTTTAAATGCTTCTCAAAATTAGAGAATGTCCTCTTCAGTAACCAAATACTTCAGGCTTTGTATATACTTTTTATTTCCTATTATTTCCTGAATAGGAAAACTATATAGATTTGCAAAGTTCCTTAAGAAGCCATGAGTACAATTTCCATGCACCCCTAGTAAATTCCGCTCCAAGCAGCAGGTTTGTGGATGGTGATTCTGCCAGAGGCAGTCAGAGCAGGGGGACTACTCTCTGGCCTCAGTCCAGCTTGCTACAGATTCCCAAATGAATAGATGCTGTGGTATTTGAGAAAAAATAGTACATCGCTATTAAGAGCATGCAATGCACTGGAGAGCACTGGCCAACTGTCTGCTCTGGGGGAGAGCTGACTCAAAGCAGCCATTTTAAGGCAGGTGGTGGTATTGTGGACACAAGGAAAACCACTAAATGAATGCTTGCTCTAGTATATTCTGAATCAAAGGGTCTGTTCTAAGACTCCCCAGGCGTCTAGCCATTATGCTCATGGTCTTAGCAAATTTTAGTCTATAAATCCTGTGTAAACTCATGATTACAGGACAATGATAGGAATTTTGTAATTTACAGATAAACTGTTCTTCAGAGGTTGTTGTTTATTAATATAACATATTAGTGGTATGGTAAATTAATGTGTTCCTCTTCTGTAGATATTCTGTCTTCTTTCATACATATTTCTGTGAGTGTATATATATTTATAGGATCATAAATAAAAGCTTAAACTGGTATTAGTTAAAAAATACGTCGCCTCTGATCTTGAAACTAATTGGTTTGTATGGACTCTGTTTAATTTGCATAGTTTCCTCAGCATGATGTCTCTATTTTTCTTTCATTTTAAAGGGAAAAAAAGTCTTTATTTCAAAACTGAATGGAGAGTTTTAAAAATAAACCTTCCAGTGATAATAGGTTAGGTGTAATGTTTCATCTTGTAGTAAATGGATGTATTTCTGTCATGTACTTTGAGATTTGGAATTCAGTCAGAGGCTGAAAATATTTTTCATAGGCATGGACGGTCATTAAATAAGCGTTACCTTTGCGTTACCTCTTCCACACTGGGGATGTACAGCAAAACATACGTTCTGGTGAGCCCTTACTTCCCCGTGGCAATGACTGGAGAAAACCTGACTGGAGAGCCTGTTTCACTTGCACACTTAACTCCCTGGCTGGGTTCCTGCACACCAGATGAGAGGTAATCTCAGCTCCCTCCTTAGAACTGCCGAAATCTTTCATACGCAGCATCTAAGAAAATAACTCCAACCAAATGCTAACAAAAATAAGCCATTTTTTGCATTTGCACAATTTCTCAGTAGCCTGCAGCTGATGTCAAAGTAGTTGTTCTAAGTAATCAGTAATTTAGGACCTGTTTTTGGCTAGCAGTAGGATGTAACAGTTCTGATAAGCAGTGGCACTTTTCATTTAAAGTAGCTTTAGAAGAACAAATACTCTAAAACCTGAAGTTTAGAAAGTAAAATGTACACAGCCCCAAATTGTCTCCTACTTTTTATCACTTTAAAGTACATTGACAAGTCCTAGCACTGATAAAAGGGTGTAGATATTATTTCCAGGTCTCACAAGAAAATGGTGTTACAAATAACGAGAGAGTGTAATTCTGTTCCACATGAAAGCAGATAGGCATTTTGCAATTGCACACACATTTTTTTACAAGGAAGGAGAGTGACAAGAGTGGCATTGCTTGTTACCTAACTGAAACTTTGGTTTTAGTTCTGTTCTTAATATTGGCTACCATTATGACCATGACGACCGCAGCACATGTACACAAGAAATAAGAGGCCAAGAGTTGTTGAACAGCTCTCCTGTGTCTTGTTAGCTCAAATGTGAAATATTGCTCTTGTTCGTTGTTGGAATGTAAGCCATATGACCTGTTGTCATGTGTTCCTAATATGAACATGCTTTGGTTTACCTGAAGGAATAAAACCTGTATTAAAGATGTAGTTTTGTAAGTGGACTATGCAAATTGAAATTCAACTTTATTTATGTAGGTGATATAAAATTTGACTGCAGTTTAAGAAGATAAACTGTGATCTCTTACATCTAATCACAACCCTGAAACTGTCCTTTTTTTTTTCTATCAATGTATTAAGCCACTGGGCAAAAATCTTTCTATTAATGCAACCTACCTGCTTCACTGAGGTTGTTAGAAAAGCAGATTAGGAAACTGCAGAAAAGAATGAAGGAAATGAGAAGTATTACCACTGCAATTTTAGTATGTGAATAGAAAGTATAAAAGATCAGTGTACCAGAAGATACAAAAATTACTGATTCCTCTTTCACCTCTTGTTAGGTGGAGGGAAAAATGCGAATTTAAGCTATAGGCAGTGCAGAGAAAGTGCTCACTCCCACACCTCTGCTTCAAAGGAAAATCTTTGAAAGAACTAAGATAAATACAGCCAATATGCCATGAATTTTGGATTAAATTACATTGACATCAACTGAAATCAGCACACTGAAAGTGAAAAGATTATGCAGGAATATAGCCAAATAGAAATTGGATAGACATATATAAAAGTACACATGCTTTGAATGTCTGGTGTTGGCTTATAGTTGAATAGTGTTGCTCAGAATATAGGGATATATGGCCAGTCCTGACTTCAGGACAGTTTTTAGAAATCTGTTTTGCAATTTATTATAAAGACAGTTCAGTTCGTCAAGTTTCATGTAATCTGACCAGTGTGTTGAAATTCAACAAAGCAGCAGCAAATCTCAGCATAAAGAAGCTGAGAGTGAACAAATTAAATACTCATTTTACTCATGCCTCTCTTGATGTCAAAGTCAAATTAGAAGTTAGGTTCAGCACTGATTTCTGGGATTTTGTTGTAGAAAGGTGACAGTGAAATCCAAATAACTTGATTTTTGTTTTGCTATTGCAGAACACAATTTGTGCGACATACATTAATCCCGAAGTAGTATTGCATAAGCTAACAAGCAATAGCTGAAAAGTAGTTCCATGACATATTTGTCACTGTGCTAGAACACGCGCATAATGCTGGGATAAACACACTACAAAGCACTTGTTAGGACAGCCCTTAGCCCTAAGGAATTTACAGCCTGGAAGACAGAGAGAGATAAGATAAGATGCACCTGGTGACCAAGAAGTGATGCTATTTACATTTTTCTTTTCTGTTTGCTTTCTTTTTCCAATGTTTCACCCCCTGTTTTATAATGAGGTGCTGGATGCGTTGATGTGACACTTGTTAGTCTCTAGGAAGAATTTGATTGAAGAAGAGTAGTAGCTGGCACTGGGTTTGGGAAATCGTATTTTACAAGATAGGCAGCAAAGAGGAAAATACAAAGACAGCGATGATTGGAGACTGTTCCTAGGGCCCAGTCCCTGTCAAATACTGAACATTTTTACTCCTGTCAAGGAAAATAAGGAGGGGAGTATGCTTCAGAAAGGGATAGGAACTGTATGCTCAGAGCATGACTTTTTTCAATTCAGATATTTAATGCATAACCCAGTCCTCCTCTCAACAGTGCAGTCTTTTGATGAAAAGCGAGTAACTGTCATAGCACTGGAATAAGAACTCAAGTGGTGCTGTTGCTAAAGATTTTCATTTACCTTGAGAGCATCCAGACTAGATATGAGACCTTGTTTAAGTTCCCAAATGTCATTAGGTTTGTCAGGGTTATTGCTATGCTACTAGACTTGCTGAAGCTATTCTAATCCTTCCCACTTCTCATTAGAGCATCGCATTCGCTTTTTCTCAGCTTCTGCATCTGCCTGTTCCCTGGTTTCTTTCAATATATTCCAGTCGATCTGTCTTCAGTATTACTTCCCCCATTTCCCCTCCTTCACTTTTCCCCTTACTTCCTTCTGGTAGCATAATATTATCCTGTGAAATTCGTTGCCAAGTTTTCTGATTCCTTTTGCCCATTCCTACTCTCTTCTCTCAGTGAGCATTTTGTATGGCTGCACCTTGCAGCATCAGCCAAGTCACACCTTATCTTTTCCAATGTGTCCATTGCCACTTGCAAAGGTTTGAACTCAGCTTGATTATCTTTCTATTCTGCAATTAATTTTGTTGGTGATACTGAAAAACAACAGACTTACAGTTCTCTGGAAGTGTACCTCACATGAACCTCTATGTTTTGAGTCATCAAAGGTTTACTTTTGTCTGAGTCTGTTTAGTTCCTATTGTCCTCCTCCAGTTTAAAACTATCTTTCCTAATGATCAATGAAAATAATACCTTTTGTTTTTCTGCCTCTCCTGCTAACAGCCAGCTCCCATAGGAAAGTAGAATAAGTTTGAATATATAGCACAGGCTACAGTCTAGCAATAAATTCTTAACAATTTTTATGTGCAAATATACAGCGATAGTCAAGCAGGTAGGGCTGTGATACTCACTTCACAAATATTTGTTGTATAGTTTGAGTGTAGTCTGCACAAGCTAATAACAACATGGTTTTATGCTTGGTGACTGTAGCACAATAGGTGGTAATGATTATGAATCAGGTTAAATGTTATCCAGATGCACTATAGCCATTAGAGTATAATATTTATGATAGTTTTGGAATGGTATAATATCTATAACCAGTCTAAAAACTCTTAAACATGCTCTCAAACATGATTAGCAGTAATTTATCTGAACAGAACATGAACAGATAAGCACCTCAATTGACATAGTTATACGCAAAGCAAGAAAGAATTTGATTAATATAAAGCACCTGTACTCTTTAAATCATTTTAAAGATGGCATATGTTTTCTTATGAGATTAAATCTGTTCAATATCAGTATTTTACCTCTAGCCCGTCTGTCTAATAATTTCAAAAGTAGTATAAAAGAAGCATATAAAGGAATGGATTTGAAGGAGAAACAGCAACACATATATTTTCATAACAGTGTTTTCAGCATTTATCTAAAGAGCTTTTGAATAATTTATCCATGGCTTTGAAAATGAGCAGTAAGGATTAAACACTTGCTTGGGTGTTAAGACTCAAAAAAGATGTGAAAACACAATAAAACAAGAGGGAACTTTGTGTCATCGTCATCACATTTTGTTAGTACTGTACAGAACATGGAAGGACGCAGGGAACTCTTCTGGTTTCCATTGAGAATAGCCAGATTTGTTATTCTTTTTTTCCCCTGCTTAGTGACTATGTGTAACATGTTTGGAGAATACACAGACTTCTGTCTAAAGCAGAAAAAAATCTAAATCTAAATCTAAACTCTTCACAGACTTTTTCTAAAGCAGGGACTCCTACCTCAAAGACCTGTGTTAAATGTATCTAAAGCTAGATACTGAAGATGCCTTTATTTGAACCTCTTTTCCAAGTAGAACAAGGTCCTTCACTTAAGCGGCCCTTTATATTACATATAAAGGTTGGATTTATCTTGCCAGGTGTATGAGAAGTCATTAGGCCAAGTCTAAGCCAATCATGCACGCCTCACTGCAGTAAGAGAGCAGAAACAGGCACTTCCATATGACTCATCTGTTCTTTCCAGAAGATGATTCATCAGGTCACAGATAGGTGTTAAGTTCCATCCATTAAAAAGCCTCTGAGTTGCCCATTTCTCTGTGTTGCCTGAGGATGGAATATAGACAGAATGAGCTTTTTGACAGCTGACCTTCTGTGAAACACTATTCTGAATCAGGTACACAGAAGTCAGTAGTGCAGCAAATAAAATTCTCTACAAATTTCCACTTTGGCTTTAAGAAAACCTTTTGAAAAATGAGTAAAACAAATGATCGTGGGATTTTCTGATGGAGGTAATGACTGATATTTATATTCAAGGAAAAGAAATCTAGATTCAACAGAACAAGCTGCCTTTGAAACCCTGGGCTCCACAGAGCTGTACCATTTGTAATGTTGCAAATACATCAATAAACTCTTCTTGGGACCTTGTACATTACTTTTACTCACCAGATAAGGTTATGAGTTGGAATAGTATACACAATACTGTCCATACAGTTTTTTTGCTTAAGTCAGTTTCCTCCACCAGACTCTGTGGTATCCAGCATTACAGTACAGCATTTCCACCAGCCTGTTTCCAAATGCATAGAAAAAACCCCAAGCAAATAAGTGGGGCAAATCACCTCACTGAGCACAGCTCTTATTCTCTATATTGTCTGCTGATTCTTGGATGGCATTTGAAGAATCATGGCATTTTGTTTGTTATTTTTCTATTTTAGGAAGCAAAAATAGATTCTAATGTTGATAATATAATTCATTTAAAGGGAGTTTTCCCTTGATTTTAGTAGAAGCTGTGTTGTAAACCTAACAACACTGGAATTTTTGGTAATGTTAAATTTAGGTGATATGGTATAGTTTCATTTCAGAAAAACATTTTCCTACTCAATGTGCCCATTCTACAAGAACATACTCTATCCTGGTTTTACTCTTTTCTCCCTGCCACCAAGTCTCACATCAAAGCATTCCGACTTTACTGCAAATTAGTGATTTGAAATAAATGGAATCTCTCATTCTAAAATGGGAGAAGATGAGAAACATTCTCTGGCATACGCCTGTTGCCTTGATTTAACTTACAAATTCATAGCCTGCTGACAAACACTTCTTTGATGATGTGGCTGTAAGTTGTTCTACTAAGTCACAAAGTATATGGATTTTTACATATAAAGTTTGTTATCGGCACTACTTGACAACATAAAACTAAGATAATGATGTAGAAAGAGAAACCTTTGTTAATGTTATACCTTCCAAGAAAATGATTCTTTGTATCCCAGTCTTAAAAAGGCTGCAGCAGAAAGATCATACAATCTGACCATCATCAAACATTATCTGATGTCACTTTATACTTCAAATAGTTCAACTTGACACCCTGTTTGGTTTACCCTTTGCTAAGATGGAGGTTTTACCCTGAAATGACCCCTTTGGCTTTGCAGTGAATTGTTTTAGTAAACAGATGGATCATTTGACTCAAAGAAAAAAACCTAAAATATTCATTTAGGTCTGCAAATCATTTCTCTGAATGAGAACAGTAAATTCTAAGTGCCTGAGGCTTCAAACCTTTCAGGAGGTGGAATTCTGCATGAAATTGGGTTGTTAGCGTCTTGCCTTTATTTTATGTGATTTATTCTTTGTACTCCATAAAGCTGCATACTAGAAAACCTTTAATTACTTATTTCATGGAAACATTTGGGGAGTTCTGTTTTCTTCACTTTGTTGGCAGCTTTGCTGAGCAATGTGTGATTGTATTTTAGTACAACTCTGTCACATAGTTCATTAGAGGATTTGTTTTCCAATCTTACTTGTAATCAACTGAAGATATTACTTCATTGAAAGATATGAAAAATCCCTTAACTTTCATAATTAGGAACATGACTGTAATAAACTTGTGTTGTAGCCTATAAACCACAAACTGAAGAGGTTTGAAAGCAGTACCTCATTCCCATTTTATGGATATATAGTATCATGTTTTGGATCTTTGTACATTTTTGTCAACGGAACAGAAAAGAATCTTTTGCAAACTGTGGCGTGGTTCTGGTTGCAGACAAAAAACCTTTTTAATTGGTTATCTTTAAAATACTGATGTTCATCTCCTAGATAACATATTTTTTAGTATCAGTTGCATGATTTGTAGCATTTAAGATAGAAAAGACCACTTGATTAAAAAATATAATCTTATAAAAGCCACTTAAATTTCACTCATTTAACCCCTGCACTAGGCTCCCTAAGACATTCTTGTATTTGCTTAAGGCTTCCAGAAAAGCACCTTATCTTAATTTGCAGAGATCAAGAAATGAAGATTCCACTTCTTCCTTTGACTCTTCATTACCATATTATTATAGGTTGTTTGTAATAATGTAATTTTAATATTTTAATATTTTGTTCATAATTATCTGATTTCAAAGGTAAAAATATATTTCGTATATCTTACTAAACTTGTTTGGCATAAACACATCCAAAGACCTATTAATCTGTTGGGGTTTTGTGGGGTTTCTTTTGTTGTTGTAGTTGTTTTGGTTTGGTATGGTTTGGTTTGGTTTGGTTCGGTTCGGTTCAGTTCAGTTCAGTTCAGTTTGGTTTGGGGTTCTTTCATGAGTACAAATACAATGTTCCTATTTTTTCCAGGATGTGGCAGAAATAAGACTTTCACTTTACTCCAGAAGTCATGTCTTGAAGCCTCATGAGGCAGAATTGTTGTGCTCTTATGTGGGCATGACAGTGATTCAGATGGCAAATGTTTGAAGTGGACAGAACATAGGTATTTTGCTGTTATTTTGTATATGGACCTGCATCCAACCTCATGGTTATGGAATCTCAGTCAGACTTAAGGGGTTGTCATGTGTGCAGCAGCAGAGCACTGAAGAGACAAGGCCTTTCAGGTTTCCTTTCTGCCTGTTGCTGTCAGCGTGTGCTTGATTGCGAGGTGCAGGGCAGGTTGCTTTGCCACAGAAATGGCTGCCATCCCTGGAGCAGCTGAAGTTTACTCTTTAACAAGAAAACTTTTTTTTTTCCCCCTAAGAACTGAGACCTACGTTCTATGTAAAGCATCATGGCATGCATAGGAGCATTTGGGCAAGGATATTACACAATTGCTATACTTTAATTACATTGTTTAAGTGCTGCAACAATCTGTGTATGTTTGCATACCAAGATTCTAGAAATAAGTCTTCTCCTCCTTGTAAGATGGGTTTTTCACTGTGTGCTTACTTTAGCCTCTCCACTATTCAAGTGAGAAATCAGTGTCAAATCAATAGGTTATCCTGAATCCAATGGGTAATAATAGAATATGCTATTTCTTCAAGATGTCTTGTTTTAGCCACTGGACACAGTACTAACCTCTTTAGTAAGAAATGGTTCTTTCCATTATAATTGGGACTAACATTACCTGTGATACATTGTTAAGAGTAGAGATAAGAGACAATTCAAGAATGTTACTTTGGTAGACTGCATTGGGCAATGTCTTCCAGAAAATCAATAAAGCAAATTTCACAAAGGCTAGGCATCACATTATTTCACTGATAGGAATGCTGACTACTGATCAAACTGTTTCCTGTAATTAAAATGTTAAGTTTAAAACCTTAATTAAAATGTTAAGTTTAAAACCTAAGCCCAAAAAAACAAAATAAAACCAGCTATAATCCTCATCAGAGCAAAGCAGATTTCAAAAAGAACTACATTATGCTGTTCAAAATTTGTCTCCACTGGTGTCTTCACTGTGGCTTAAATGACATGGATAATCAGAGATATGGCAAATCATTAAAATGTTGGTGAAGGAAACGGACTCCAGCTTTTCATACATATCTGAAAAGTGGCAGGCATGCCTCCCACACCTGCTCTCAGGCAGTGGGTTGTCACCTTAAGCTACTGCCAGCTTAGGATGCAGCAGATCCAAGAACCTAAAATCCTCTAAGGATTAGCTTAAATCTACACAATAGTCTTGAGTGCTAATGTTGGCCTTTAACATTTTTATTACCACATCTACATGTATTCATCATTTGGATGCCATTGTGTCACACAGGAGAATGTTTTTGCCATCTGAAGCGATGTTGTGTCAAAACAGTAAGATGTCACCTATTGTGTAACAGTTTGTCTCATGAAAATATTTTAGACTGTTCAAACCATTATTTCTGTTGCACTAAAATTGTCCGCTTTTTGATTGTGAAACATACTGTGTGCTCAAACATGGAGGAGACAGGCTGGTTTTGAACAAAAGCGGCTCTCCAGAGAAATGCATGTCCAAACTATAAGCAAGAAAATCCTTCATGTCTCCTGTTAATTGGTGATTTGCCCTGCATACCTGATGGGAAGATTTATGGCTTCAAGCGAAAATCTCTTTCAAGGGATTCTTAATAAAGGTTTAAGGGTGGGATTTTCAAGAATACCGAAGGGAGTTCTTTCAGTGGCAGTTGAACATCCGCTGCTGCAAAGCACTCCTGAAACTCTCACTCACGTGTCCAAGACGCCAAATTCAGGACAGGTTTATAATTTTTACTCTGTGCTCAGAAAGCACTGAAAGATCCTAGACCTTATTTTTATGATTACCCTATCTAATTGAGGCAATTTTAACCAAAGCACTATGGAATACATACTTCAAATGATATGGCACTTTAAAAACCATTACTTGCTCAATCTTGCTGCACAAAATATATTTGTGTGTTTGATATTTATTCATGGAAAGTATTAATTAACTCCTTGGGAATGAGTAGCATCTTTCTTTCTTTACTTCCATGTATTCTTGTCATAAATGTATTGAAGCAGAATTATTCAGTAGATGTATACTTAACTGTCTACATCGTCATCCCCATTTTCTTCAAAGCTATTCAAAATATTGACCAAGAGTATAATGTAATTCCCACTGCATATATTCAGCTCCTTGCTTGAACAGTCTATGGTTCAGTCTATGGTTACTGCCATGTGTTGTGGCTGGGTAAAATGTAAGCCAAGCGCTTTGAAATTCCATTTGAAATCCTGAAATCTAACATGACCATTCTGATAAGATTTTCAGTCTCGATTTGCTAATGCAGAATTAACTTCTTGAGGTTAACTGGATATCAGATGATGCTCTTAATAGTTTCTTCCTTTAGCCCTGGATTTTTTCATAGAATTTTGAGAATTTAGCAAATTATCTTTCTTGAGAAACCTTGAAATGTCTTGACAACTTTGTAAAAAGTTTATATCAATTTTGGTATAGTTTAACACCAATTTAGCTGTTTTTACTTTAAAGCCTCTTACAGAGCCTCAACAACCTAGGATACTGGTAGAAGTTCATAGTGGTTTGAGCCCTCAGTCTTTAAACCATTTTTACACGGCTTTAAATCACCTAAAATGGAAATCTGACATGCTTTTACCAGCTTAATACCAGCAGAGGGCATTACAGCATAGTTCACTAGAAACTAAAAACTTACTTTTTGGAAACAATCCAGTTAAGAACAGATAAAGTACATTGGAAGTTTGATAAGTAATTTCCTGAAAGACATGTAGACTCTTTAATGATCCCATTGAACTGACTGAGAAGATTTCCCCATTATAATCATAAAAATCAGGTTTTTAAAACCTCAATTGCCTCTTTAAATCAAAATGCAGATGTAGCAACACAAGTAGTATTGCATACCAAAATGTTTCAAAAAAGTAAGCATGTATATTTTCTTAAAAGTTAGGAAGCAAATTTAAAATTTTACAATTAAAAGTAAAGTTGTTCTTAAAGAGAACCAACTGAATATGTATGAATGAAATCTCTCCAACTGCTACTCAGGTGAATAGTGTCCTCTACCAGTTAAGAAGCGGTCCCTTGGTAGTGCCACATTCCCATGGCAATATGCAAATTTCAATTTTGCAAATTCTCTCAGTGCCAAGACAGCCTCCCCTGGCCTGAGGTTGTCTTCATGTGATACTATCAGTTCTGAATACAGAAAAGCAACAGTTTTCCAGCTCCCTCATGAGGAAGCAAAATTTTAAAATGTCAGTTAAAGCTAAAAAAAAAAAAGACTTATTAAATAAATAATTCAAAACTATTGGGAATACTTTTCTGTGCATGTGTGTGTGTGTGCATGTGTGTGTGTGTGTATGTATGCAGGTGTAGTTTTAGAATGAGGTTTCTGGCACATAATGTTTGTCTCTTGCTGCTGCTCTTGTACTTACCCACCCAAGAACTACAACTACAGGGATCATATGGGGAAGGGGTAGATCCCAGGTGATATTCTCCCCCACTGTGGTCTTTACGAACTTCATCTGAGACTTTCATTGGTCTACATATTTATTTAGTATATATATATTACTATAAGCATTACCATGCTGGTGCTGTCCCCTTGCAGCATTAAGATTTAAAGGGAATTTTTTCTGTTCTTGTTGTAGTCTTTGAGGTTGGTTATGAGTCCATGCAGCTCTGATTGTGCCCTCCAGCTAAACATAGGATGTTTGTCCAGCAGTATAGTTGAGGGTAAATGCTGATAAATTGTGTCTACCCAGTAACAACTGAGGAAATACAAACTTACCCATTTATATAAGAGAGAAGAGTGAGTTTTTCTCTTTTTATTTGAAAGCCGATTGCTGCATGTTTTAGGCCTCCTCCAGTGCTCCAGTATGTAATTTATTCTTGCATCTTCTCTGTTAAGAGGTGATAGGAGAGGAAACTGGAAGTTGTATACCTGTGAGATCCTTGCTTAAGGTGGTGCTTTCTACTTGGGAAAACTCCATTACAGTGTTAACAGAAGTGATCCTCTGACCTGCTAGAGGCAGTCAGCGCTCCACAGCCTTTCACAAACATACTATTTTTCAAATGTTCTTCTTTTACGCCAGTACAGTTTTTTGAGAGGAGCAGCTGCTGGCTTGAAATTAAATGACAAAATCTCCAGGAAGAAGAGGAGGAACACGCTGACGGCATGTCTACACAGTCAGGAGCAGATACTTAAGTGCTTGCTCCTCGCACACAGCAAGCCAGGCATACGGAGCCAGCTGTAGTGCAGCAGCCTTATAGCCATGTTATTATAGTAATGAGCCTGTGCTAATAAGGCCTGTTGAGACACAACCTGTGTTAGCTCAGGCTTGGCACTATGATAGCATATTTACTCAGCTTCTGGATTGGAGCTGGCTCGTGTCAGGCCGTCTCAGAGAGTGGGAGGAATAGTTGTGTTACTGGATGCTCCTAACTATGTAGACATACCCTGACAGATTTGTCCTTTGGGAGGTTTTAAGAACACATGCAAGACCAGTTTTCTTTTTAATGAAATATTTAGCTGGGGCCCAAGGCCTTCCCTCTAGTTTGTTTTTTGTTTTGGTTTGTTGTTTTTCTGCTGAAGGCAGCCTGACCTGCTGTGAGAAAGGAGATGCATGCAGTATGGGAGCCTGGTACTGCTGTTTCCTGCACAAGGCTGGAAGGAACTATTTGAAAATAAAGTAGTCTGCTGTATGAATGGGTATACAAGACTCACTGACAGCATCCTGTCCCTCAGCAGCAATCCTTACTTGCCCTGCAGAGTTTGTACTTTATCAGTGTCTACTACTGAACTTGACAATACACATCACCAGGGTAAGGGTACTTCTCACCAGAATCTGTTAAGACCTAGACTTTTCTTAAATAAAGAAAACATCAAAATATCTTCATGTCCCAAAGGAGAAAGAAATGCTTCTAACGGCCAGAAGGCATTTAATATCTAGCAGCATAAGATACTTCTGATCAACACAATTTTGTTCTCTGTTTTGGGGCTAGGGTTTTAACTAATCTTTCTTCCTTTTTTCTTTTATTTCCTACCTCAAAAATTAGGGGTAGGTTGGTTTTACTCAAACACTTGAGTTTATACATTTATACACATTTTTCATTTGGTAGTTAAACTAAGTAATATACATTTCATAGTTCTCTTGAAGTGCGATTTTGAGAACTTTTACTATGGATAAGGATTGCTGGGGTATTTACACTTTTCCACCCAGAGTATTTTGCAAGGATTTGAGATTATCTGTATGTGCAGAAAAGGCATAAGGCTAGCCCTTATAGAACAGAATCATAGAATCATTTAGGTTGGGAAAGACCTTTAAGATCATCAAGTCCAACTGTAAACCTAACACTGCCAAGTCTGTCACTAAACCATGTCCCTAAGTGTCACATCTGCCTATCCTTTAAATACCTCCAGGGATGGTGACTCTACCACTTCTCTGGGCAGTCTGTTCCAGTGCCTGATAACCCTTTCAGTGAAGAAATTGTTCCTAACATCCAAACTAAACTTCCCTTGGCACAACTTGAGGCCATTTCCTCCCATCCTATCACCTTGTTACTTAGGAGAAGAAACCAATCCTCACCTCAGTACACCCTCCTTTCCGGCAGTTATAGAGGATGATAAGGTCTCCCTTCAGCTTCCGCTTCTCCAGACAAAGCAACCCTAGTTCCATCAGCTGTTTCTCATAAGACACGTGCTCCAGACCCCTCAACAGCTTCATTGCCCTTCTCTGGACATATTCCAGCACCTCAATGTCTTTCTTCTTGTGAGGGACCCAAAACTGAACACAGTATTCAAGGTACAGCCTCACCAGTGCCGAGTGCAGGCAGAGACGATCACTTCCCTGGTCCTGCTGGCCACACTGTGCTACGCAGAGGAAGGTAGTTCCACTTGTTGATTAAAACAGACATAGTATCACTTCAAGCAAGGCCAGCAAAGTATACTGCTAATGTAAGATTTTTGTTGCTGCTTCCAGTAGCATACTGTCTGCTGACAGGTAGTATGTACTTCTGACACCAGTAAATAAGTATGCCATCATGGGGCAAAGACTTTCTCCTCTTCCCATGCTAGTCACACAGAACACTGAAAAATTTCAGAGAGTGTAATAAAATGTGTGCTCTAGGCACTGAAACAGAATGTCTCTATCATTTATAGTTCTATCCTTACTTTTTTCCCTTCCTCTACTCAAGGGCAGAATGTAGTATTAAAACTATAGTAAGCATTTTTTTAATTAAAAGAGGTTAAATATATGGGATCAGATAGGCTTTCATCATGCAATTATAAATTGTATGCTGGTTATTTTAAATTTCAACATGCAATTGAAATTGTACTGGGTGAGCTGGCTTGGGTATCTGCTTTGCATTTGACTGAGTTAATTCACTGCAGGTATTCAGTTCTTAAGTGGCGTCTGCTTTAAATATGTGCAGTAATTCAATCAAAGAAATAAGATGGATAGTTTATGTAATCCTTTTCATCTCCAGATTGCTAAGGTTAACCTTAACTATTCATGAATTATAAATGCATCTAGCAATCTCAAACTAATACATGTAAAAAACCTTTTTTGATGGCCTGTTGAAAACCATGGAATAGTTCCTTCTTTTAAAATATAATTGATGGAACCTACGTGCATTGTATATAATTTCTTCCACTTATTTGTAATCTTAAACAAGAGTCTTGGGCAACTCATTTAAAATGGTCATCTATGGTAATATTAAACCTTTCCTCTGAGCAAGGAAGATAGGTAATTTTCTCTTCAAAATTTTGGATGCATCATTCTTACAGCCCTTTTCAGTGCCAATAGATTCTCTGACATGAATGGGAACCCAAAGGCAGATATTACAGAACAATAATGCTCTGTTGAAGCCTTCACAATTCCTCGAGTAATAAAGAAAATAGAACCCTTTATCTTTCATTTTGTTAGTTCATTTAATGCCGTTTGGATGGTTTTGCTTGTTAGCTCTCTCATAGTCAGTCCGAACAATCCACTAGGTGACACCCTCATACTCTTCCTATACCCTGTATAGAAACAAGGAGATAGTGAGTACTGAATAGCTCATTTGTTAAACATTTAAAACAAATACTGAGATTTCAGGGACAGGTCTCTCTTTGTTTAGTAATATCAGAGATAACACTGGTTTCATAATAAATATGGTGGTGTTTGTATATAAATTACATATTAAGCAGCAAATTAGCATTTTGTCATTAACAAGAACAAAACCCCAGAGCAGAAGTTGTATGCAATATTTCCTATAATTATAATAATTTTTAAAAAGCATTTGAGCTAGTCTGCTGAGTAGACTGAATAGACAATATGCCCTTAGCATTTTTTACTGGAGGAACAGAAGGAATATAGCTTCAATGATTTTTTTTTCCAGTGGGGATGTGCATCTTTGAAACAGAAATGAAAAGCCACATTCACCCCTAATATAAAGCAGTATTAAAGGATAAACATCAATGGAATTTTGCATGGTTTTGCCAGTGGTGAATTTTTCTTGTAGTCCTTTATGTTGATAATGATGCTTTATAAATCCTTTGAAGAAGGGATCTTTTGTCATGTTTTTATACACCTAGCATAATGAGGCTTGAGCTTGTTTAGGGTCTCTATCTACAAATCCAACGTAGCAAAGAAAATCTTATATTTTATTTCTAGTATTCCTTACTCTGCAATGACTATGAGTACTATTCTAAATGTTGTACATAGTGAAAGACACTGGAAGTCTGAATTCACTAGTGGTGTAATTAAGAGTAACATCAAAGAAATAAGAGTTACATCCCTAAATTAATGTAAATAAAAGCAAAATCATGTTAAGGCCCTAATAATCAAACACAAGAAAACAATTTCTTTGAATAGCATCTTTAAACAGTAACCAGTTAGGTCAAGAAACAGAAAGAAATCGACTTATATGGTCATGGAAATCATAACTTTTTTTTTGTTTACTCATAATAATCATCCCAATTAATTATATGGCAAATGTAGGTGTTCAAGTTTTTGCTATCCATGTACTTCTAAAAATCAAATATAGAAAGAGAGATGTATTACTTATATTTTTCCATTTTGATTCAGCTTATTAATACTTACACTTAGAAAAAAGATTTTTAATAGTTTTTAATAGTTTTTTAAGACAGTTTACCAAATAACCCAACTGATCACTTCTGTGGTGTCCTAAACAGTCTGGGAAGAAACAGGTTTCGAAACTTAGTTATATCTGATGGAGCAATGGCAGGAATATAGTGGACTTTTTAATTGTCTGCTTTAAAAAAATAATATTTAATAATTAATATTAATATCACACATAATGTGATACAGCAATTTAAACATATTTTAGATTTTAGTAGGTAAATGACTAGCATTAAAGTGATTAAGAAATTGACTGAGGGAAAAAACAAACCAAAACAAAACACAAAGGACAGGACACATGGAATCGCATGCATTATTATGAGTGAGTGTGCAAGTGCATTGGCTGTATTTGTGGGATTTTTGAATCTTCATGGTTGATAATACGAAAGCAGACCCAAGTCCAGGACGGATGCCATGCGTATCTTGACAAAAACCTGTGAAAACAGTTCTAGTTTAAATAAACTGTACAGACACCTTCGTAATAGTATGGTAATACTAACAGTGCACTCTTATCTGAAGTAGTTCTCTGTGATGTCGAGGGAAGCTTAATTGTAGCATATAGAATAATGTTACTGATTTAGTCACACTTCCTGCCAGCCTCAGAACGCTCAGAATGATAAACTCTGTGCGCATACGCAGACACGTGCACGTGTGCTCATGTAATACACACACGCACGCACATAGGTATTTCTGGCAGCCAGCTCCTGGAGATAACCGGAAGGCTACACAGTACTTTTAAGATCAAGAAGGTAAGAGTCATTTGAAGTTCAAAAAATTTGTGGAAATAAAGTGCAGTTGCCCCCATAACACATCCAAGACATCCTGTGCGTATCTCTGCCTTTAGAGAGAAGCACGTTGGGATCTTTAGTACTTACAGAAGTTCAGATTCTTACAGAAGTTCAGATTCTTCTGGGTAATGTGAAATAAATAATCTCTAAAAGCACATTGTCCCTTGTATCAGAGGCAGCACTGATTTCAGTCACTTCGAGGGAAGAGTGCCATCTGCTGAATCACAGCTATCAGTTCTGTAGAACCTTTTCTTTTTTTTCTTGGAGGTTTCCCAGTCAGAATCCTGTGCCTCAAACACAGGCACCATGTATAATTTTGGCCATAGGAGTAGCCCTGTTCTCTCAAGAACTGCATATTTGTATCAGTCTCAGAAATGACAGGGAGGGATGAGATTTATAAGATGATAACTACCAAATTAAAAATTCAGTCCTTCAGCTTGTGCATTCTGTATGCATAGTGTATGAAATTTAAATAAAAACATAAATTCGGGGCATTAGAGCTAATATTTCACTTTGATGAATGCAGTAGATGTGTGTTATTGTACAATGAAATGCATACATTACTGTATTTTCTGTAGTTTTAAAATTCACTTAAAAGATAACTTGGTGTCACTGGAAGTTGGCTATTTTTTTCTATGCTTTTTGGAGTCAAAATTATCCATTGACATAATTGAGATTGGAATACAGTTTTGTAACATTTTTGCCGGCTTCTTTTTAGATGCCAGCAAATTTACTGTATTTTATCTGATTATTTTTCATGCATTCACATTTCACATATTCCAAAATTAACACAGCAAATACATCTGCATTTTAATACACTGTATTTTAATACAATGCATTTTAATAAAAGGCATGTTCCCCAGATCTGAAGAGGTTAAAGCCATATTTCTTTTCCTAGAAACATTTTTTGACATATATATATATGTGTGTATCTCATATATATGTATAAATGTCTCAGTATCAAGGACAATAAAGATGCTTGAATAGCACACATTTTGTAAGAACATCTGCGGAATTAAAGATGCTGTCAATTACTTATAAGATATTCTGATGAATTTCTGTAGGCTTACAATTTGAAGAGATTCACTCAGCTATGCAGCTGCTATATATTATTACAATCTAAAGGAATTTTAAAAAAATGATAATTAAAGCAGTATATATCCACTCATAGTAATTTTTCTGAAGTAAGGAAACACTGACAGAAAAACATTATATTATGAAGTATCTGAGGCAGTACAAATTGATCAAGACTTTGAAGCTTTAGTGTACCCTCACTATAGGTACCTAAAGTGGAATGAATGAATCTGTACTTCTGAAAGGATAAAGATTTCTTTAGAAAGATTTCTATAAAGATAGAAACAGTCTTAGATGCCTGTTAAAGATGGGGTAACTGTGGCATAAAAGCTTTAAACTGTTTCACTTACGCTCACCTCATGATCATATGGTAAGGTCATTCAAGCTTCAGGTGTTTAATCCACTGTTCTATTTAGAATATCTCTGTATCTGGAATGTGAAATTAGAAAATTAACATCCAGTATACATAAGACTTCAACACAGCATAAAATTTTACTGGCTCCTTTTTTTGAATGACCCAAGCAAAAGAGTGCATGACTCTAGAAATCTGTACAAGAAACCTGTACAAGAAACAGATTTATCTTAGTAGAGAAAATACTTTGGGAATTAGCGAAACACTTTATTTACTTGCTGTCCATATCATAAACACTTCTTGCCAGTTACAAAGTAAATGGATTAATTTATGTTGCTAGATAATACGTGTGTCATAGAAATTAATTAAAAACCACTTTCTTACAATTAAAGATTTCAGGGAATATGGACAGCTTCTTAGAAAACTAGGGAGACATAAAAATGACACTTTACAAGTAAATAAATGTGTACATATAAAATATATGCATGTGTGTACATTCACAGAATATGTAAAAAATTTATTTCATTTAGAGTGGCCTACTTGTGGGTTTGCTTTTTTAACAGAATGAATCAATTAAGATACATAATTTGGTACAATGTGAGTCTGTCAAGTATTGGTGCTACAGAAGGAATAAAAAGCACACTTTCAAAATGTTATCGGTGGTGGTGGTATGTTTTCTTCCTGGAGACTATTTAGTCTAGGCATCAAGAGGGAAATCTGACTATATAGTAACTGGAACAGGTTACCTAAAGAAGTAATGAAATTCCAGTCACTAGAAATGTATGATAATGGGATTAAAACATACACGTTGGTGGGGATCTACTTATATTTGACCCTGTCTCAGCACAGGGAGGCAAAATGAACTCTTGAAGCTCATTTTTAGCCCTGCATGTGACTCCCATTTACTTAATTAAAAAAGAACAACCCCAAACCTAATTTATTGAAATTTCAAACTTCTCACTAGAGTTCAAGGATTGTCTAGGACCTTTTCACTGGTTTTGAGGTGTGCTTTAATTCTGAGGGTGCTAATACAGTTTTCTTCTATAAAGTGCAGAACTATGGCATGAGATCACTGAACAGGAAGAGAAATTATTGGCTAGGTGCAGCTTGAAGGAATCTGGTCATATCCTACAGTACTCAGTATTATTGATTCCATAGTTATGGTTGTTTTCTAAATGTGTTTGAAGTAGGATATTAATTCCTTTTTCTCTCTGAAAATTAATGTCTGATTGGTGTTAGAACACAAGATTATTTTTCCAACTTTTGAGCATTCTAATGCTTTGTCTATTCTTACCAGTTTTAGTGGAAAATCTTGCCAGTTTGGCTACTGCTGATATATATATACACTTAAAAACCAGGAAAGTCATCTTCCATTGTAAACCAGTTTTGCTTCACATTATTGAAAATTTGTCTTTACAGATCCTGCTTAAAAATGGACTAAAATAGATTCAGTGCAACCCAGAGGACTTTTCTGTTGTTGGACTCGTAGTCAGAGTTTGCCCTACAGCACCCTGAGGGAGGCGAAATGGGGCAGATGTAGTGGCATGCCAGCATGAGTGCGGCACATTGATAGTGGCTGAGAGCATCCAAACCTGTTTGGCTGATAACAACGTGGGGTGCATATAAATCCTATGACAGGAAGCAAAGGAAAGTTCTTTCTCTGACGTGCAAGGCTTGCTTGCAATGCGGTTAATACATTCAACGTGCTTCTTGGAAAGGAGATTTCTTTTTACATCTCATTCATATCCTTGCAACCTAATGAATCAAACCTAGGAATAGCTGGAGCTTTGCTGTGATGTGGTAGTGCTGCCCTATGCCTGACATGTCTTGGCAGCAGTCTTTCTTCCAGGTCCACCTACCCATTTCACCCGACAGCGCTGAGCTTTCTTGCCCCACCAGTACCTCTCATGGCATGAGATAAAGCTAACATGACCGTGTGGAGTTGACTGTTAGAGCTGCTCGTGTACCTCTGCATAGTAGCTGTGTGCACAGCCTCAGGAGTGAGGATTTGAGGACACTCATCCCAGAGGTTTGGTCCATGCTTGGAGCACAGCCAGGCAGCAGGCACTACGGATCATCTGGCAAACCGCAGCCTCTTCGTTCTGCCAAAAACACTGTACCTGTTGCAGTGCCTCCTGCTAGTCCCACTGATCACTATAGCAGAGGAAAGGCCAATCTAGTCAGGTCAACCGTGAGGGGAGAGGCGTGCTGCGGCCATACCTGCCCTGGGCCCACGCTAGCCACGCCAGGGTGGTGAGAGGGTGCCCAAGGGTGCGAAATCGCTCGATACCAGTGCCCCAACCGGTCGGTAACCTCGAGGGAAGCCCCAGCACTCGTCAGGAGGTTCTCCATCTGGGGCTTGGGGTTCTGGAGACACGAGTTGAGGTTTTTGTGTTCGTTTGCTTGATTTCGGTGGGGGAATCTGCACTTTTCCTGAGACTAATCCTACCCCCGGCTCAAACCAGAGAGGGGGTTTGAGGGGGTGCTGGTGGCGGCTTGGGCAGGAGCCGCCTCCCGCGTTG
>NW_010184294.1:0-3252 GCF_000695765.1 Mesitornis unicolor
AGTGGCCGGCCCAGCCCTAAACCATGACACCGCCCCTCACCTGTATCAGGTGATACAGGGCACATAGCAGGCCTCGACACACCTCTCAGCTGTATGATGTGGTGGGGTATGTAACAGGCCTGAATGCGCTGCTCTCCTAGGCAAGTCTGGACATGCTCTCCGCACTGCTGTTCCTGCCACTGGGGTGTCACTCCTGAGAATCACCTGCTTTGAGACATTTAAACCACGTCATGCCGAGCCCATACATCATGAGCTGCTCCAGTGAATTTGAATTCCAGTCCTTTGAATGGGATGCAGTACTCCAGGAACAGACTGTTCCAGTGTGAGTCCGCCTCAAGGTCACAAGTTCTGCCAGCAAACCTGCACCAGTGTGAGCTCCTCTTTCCATAAGGCTACAGGTTCTGTCAGGAGCTAGCTTAAGCATGGACATCCCATAAGGTCCCAGCCTCCTTTCGGCACATCTACCTGCTCTGACATGTGGTCCTCCACAGGCTGCAGGTGGATATCTGTTCCACCATTAAGCTCCATGGGCTGCAAGGAGACTGCCTGCCTCACCACTGTCTTGTTCAAGGGCTGCAGAGGAATTTCTTCTCTGATGACTGGAGCACCTTCCTCCTCTCTTTCTTCATTGACCTTGGTTGTCTGCAGAGTTGTTTCTCTCATGTATTCTCGCTCCATCCTGTGTGTGCAATTGCAGTTGTGCAGCATCTTCTTCCGCTTCTTAAATATGAGATCACTGAGATGCTGCCACCATCACTGATTGGCATAGTCTTGGCCAGCAGTGGGTCCGTCTTTGAGCCATCTGGCATTGGCTTTTTCAGACAGAGGGACAGCTTCTAGCAGCTTCTTACAAAGCTGCTTCTGTAGCCCCTCTACTACCAAAACATTGCCATGCAAACCTAATACATTTTTCTAAATATGACCCTAAAAATCTGTCCTTAAAAGTCAGAAATGCACTTCAGACTTTGAGATTCAGTAGACAGTGAGAATAGGAAAGCTGTGATGATGACATTTTTCAGATATTTTGTGATGTGATTTGTTCCTGTCAGATGTTAAAAGGACTTTCAGGTGTGCTATAAGTATTTTTACTTTTATTGGAGACTGGTTACATCTAGAGGAAATTACTTTGGAAGCCATTTTCCATGTCTGGCACATAGTCAATAGAATTTTTTATATGCTAAAAGTGCCTTTCAAGTGTCTATGTTGTATACAGGACACCACATACATACACATAGACATAGACACACACATAGAGAGAGAGAGTGATGTATTTCGGATATACTCCATTCTGCAGCAGACTGCTCTGCACTCTCAGTGTTTAAGCATTCAGGTGTGTGTGTTTCATCTGTTAAGTGGGGTGAAAAATTGGGTATCACTTACTCAGCACAATGAAAATAATCAACTCCTCAGAGAAAATCCAAAATAAAGATTTAAAAAAAAACCACAACACTTTAAAAATGATGGATTTGATATTTTCATGTTCTCACATTTTACAAAAATGCTCATTATTTTCTTATGGATTGTGAATGTTCAAACTTCTCTATGTCATTTTTCTAATTTAAAGGAACTCATCTTTGAATATGCCTAATGCCTGATGCATTGTTTTTTTGAGTATTGCAAGGATGATACCTACTAGAAAAATGCTAGCAAGTAAACTACAGAATGAACTTCACGTTTTAGGTCCCATAGAAAAGAAATTGATTGTTTCTTTTGCAGCATTTTTATTTGTTATTGCATGCGACTGTTGGTATTTTGTAAAGAATCATTATTTTTCCATGTAAATAACTAAATTTGAACACACTGTCATGAAATCTAACTCATAACTCTTCAGTCAAACCCATGCTGTCACAACATTACTAAGAAGTAGATCACATGTATGTATAAGGATAGACTCTCATAGTATAAGAAACACTATGGTGAATTTCTTGTCACTTCACACCATTACAAAATTCAGACATGTATGGGGAAAATGGATTTTTCTTAATTCTCTTTGCTATACTAGGAACAAATAATGAAATTCTTCAACACATTTGTTAGATATCTGCTGTCAGTTTTGGTTCTTTGGAAAATAAATTGCTTTTTCTAAACTTTTGTTAAATTGTGTAATTTAAGGTGCTTATGGTAACTGTAGTTCTCCATTTTTGTTTCCTATTTGTTGTTCTACCTTGCTTTATTTACTTCTGCATAAGAAGCAGAACTGAATTTTGAAAAGCAGAGCTATTTGAAGTTATCCTTTCCTAAAGCTGTTTCATCCAATACAAAAGTAAAAATCTTTGTGATTGATTGAAAATATCTAGTTATGATTATGTTGGAAGGACTGTATCAACACTCATTCCAATCTATATGAGTTTTTCAAGTTTTTTCCTGCTCTATTACTTTCTAGTGAAGGAGCAGTGTCTCTGTTTAAAAGTCAGAGAGAGAGAGAGCAGGATTTTCTCTCTGTTGCCCCTACCCCTTCGAGGGGAAGGATTAAGAAAAAGAGAAGAGAGAGAATAATAAAAAAAAAAAATGCTCCGCACAAGGTTGAAAGTTAAGACTGTAACAAGTTTAATGAACACAACAGGGGAAAGGAAAAGGGAATTAATAAGGGACGAAGGATATTTATATACAAAACCCGATCCCAGCAGTCCCGAGTGGAGATGTTCAAACAGTGCCTCGTGGCCGCTGCGACTGCTGTGACTCGTCACCAGGGACCGCAGTGGTGCCGGGAGCGGGTGGTGGTGGATGCTGCCGAGCACGTGGAGCTAGGCCCAGCCATCCTGAGATGTGACAGGAAGCAGCCCAGGAAAGCCAGGAAAAGCCCGCAAAAACCTCGTTTATTTATAGACTGTAGCATGAAAGGGGAGGGAACAGTCCTGATCTCTGACTCTCCAGGGTCCTACAGACACCACCTGTCCTTCCCTTTCAGGCTGGTAACCCTTAAACCATAATATTCCACGCCTTGTTCCATACCATGTCCTTCCACACTCAAGTCCACTTCACCAAGTTAAGGACTATCTCTATTCAGCAATCTGTGGGGTCCAGGTTGCATGTCTTCATTCACCTTGGTGGTCTATCAGGATGGAGGAGATGGTATAGAGTACATCAGAGATCATGTGTACACATTGTGGGTTTATCCTGGAACTCTTGGATGCCACATTTCTACCTGGATAGAAGAAAACTTAAAAACAACTTATCACTACTATACAGTACTGTATATTACATAACATAAACTCTTTCAACCAATGCTAAATTTCTCTGTGGTACACAATG
>NW_010184295.1:0-537 GCF_000695765.1 Mesitornis unicolor
GGTCCAGGGGCAACTGGGGTGGCCAAGGGTCCCACGGTGCTGGGGCTCCCAGGGTGCCCGGTGGTCCCACTTTGCGCCCCCCCAGCCGCACCCCTCGCTGGCCGAGCTCATTTCCATCCATTGCCCCGGGGCAGCGCCCCCCGGGTCCTTCCCGCCGCCCCCACCCCAGAGAGCCGGGGGTCCCGACCTGCACTCCCGTCTCCATCCCCAGCCCCTGGTGGCTGCAGGACCGGGACAAAGGGTGATGGGGTCTGGCCGCGGCCGCGGGGTACTCATAAGCACCCAAAATTGCTCTTTGGTTTGGGCTGCAGCAGCAAAACATCACAGGAGGTGGTTTTAAAGGGTTCCCATCCCACCAGCATCCTCTTCTCATGGACCTCCCATCCCACCAGCATCTCCTCCAACCTCTGTACCTCCCATCCCAACAGCCCAACCGGGATGCTCTTAATTTTCACTTACCAGGGCATGGGGGATTTGGGGAGCACCCTGGGAAACGAGTTGTGATGTGGTTGTACCCCCAAAGCACCATTTGCCCTC
>NW_010184295.1:576-844 GCF_000695765.1 Mesitornis unicolor
GCAAAAAACATTGGAAAAGCCCCCAAAGCTGCAGCACCACCAGCTCCTGCTTTGACTCGAGGTCCCCAAAACCGGGGGTCACCTGGGGGGTGTGGGATGGTCACCGTCCTCGTGTCCTACACCAGGAACCAGCCACCTCCTCTCCTCATCATGGACTTTGTGAACTCTCCCAGCTTGGAGAATATTGGGAATAAGAACCCAAACCACTTTTAAGTGATTATTGATATTTTTTAGCAGCCCTCCCCCCACCCCAATGTGGGGACTCCCC
>NW_010184296.1:0-299 GCF_000695765.1 Mesitornis unicolor
GGTTGGGGTTTTTTGAGAGGGAGGTGGGGAATTTTGGTTGGTGTGTTTTTTAAGAATGATTGTTTGGGTTTGGGTGTTTTCTTTAAATTGCTTTGTTTCACTTGTTTTTGTTTGATTTTGGGGGTTTGTTTGGGTTTTGTTTGGGTTTTGTTTGTTTTGAGGCTTTTTGTTTGTTTGGAGCTTTTTGCTTGGGTTTGGGTTTTGCTTGGTTTTGTTACTTTTTTGGAGTTTTTAGAGCAGCCGAATGCTGGGAAGCGGCTGAGGGAGCTGGGGGGGTCAGCTGGAGAAGAGGAGCTGAG
>NW_010184296.1:474-3703 GCF_000695765.1 Mesitornis unicolor
GGACTGGCAGGGTCTGCCCAGGGCAGTGGTGGAGTCCCCATCCCTGGAGGGGTTCACAAACCGTGTGGATGTGGCACTTGGGGACGTGGTTTCTGGCCATGGTGGGGTTGGGTTGATGACCTTGGAGGGCTTTTCCACCCAAAACCACTCTATGATGCTACATTTGCTTGTTTCCCACCCGCACCCCATCAGCCCGTGTCCCCGTTACGGTGGTCCTGTGGGACGCGGGGGAGCGCGTGGCGGTGCGGCGTCAGGCGAGCGTCCTCTGGATGGAGCCGATTCCAGCAAAGGGGCTATTTTGGGCGCCGCGTAAAGTTTCCTTACATAAATCCCTGTGCTCAAACACACGCCCCCACGCCCGCACGCTCTCCCGCAGACGTCGATCCGCCTTGCAACTTGGCAGCGTCTTCCTGACGGGCTTGAAAACGCAGGGACTGCTACAGCTTCTGCTTTGCCGTTGGTTCCCAAATCTCCATTATCTCACCAGGGTTGCGGTAAAACGGCAAAACCACCCCGGGATGGCCCCAGGGGTGGCACCGGCCACTAGGATGGCGATGGGGATGGGATGGCAGCAAAGGGACAGATTTGGGCAGCCTGGGCTGGTGGGGGTGTCCCTGCCCATGGAGGGGTTGGACTGGGGAGGCTTTGGGGTCCCTCCCAGCCCAAACCGTGCTGAGGGTCCCAGGGCCGCACTTGGCGCAGGGTTCGGCTCCAGGCTGCTCTGCTAGCACTGGAAACCCTCCAAAAACGTCACTTGAGGGATATATTTATGTCACCAGCTCTCTAAAATAGCATAATTGCACATTGTTTTCCCCGTATTTTGGTAATTAACTGACAAACCCCACAGAAATCTGCTTTAATTAACTGCTTGCTTTAAGTGAAATCCGATTTGTTGCTGTAAATGCAACGCTTTCCTGTTTCGGGGCGATTTTCTCACCATATCTGGGCTCCTCACCCTTGGAAGGCGCTGCCGTGTTTGGCAGTGGGAAGACCAAAACCACGCAGAATTTGGCCAAAGTGGGGGTTTGCAGCCGAACACCCCAGGAGGGGTCACTGGGGGAGGTCCCTGATCACAGGGGGTCGATGGGGAGATGGTTTTCATTACCGGAGCTGCGTAACAACAGCGCGAGGATGCTTGGGGCTGGGTATCGGGGGGTACCCAAACCAGAGGGTGCTCATGGGGACACCGCAGCATCGTTACCTTGTGTAAAGCCCCACAAACGTGAGCCATCGCAGCATAGGAATGTCTGGACCAACCAAGCTATTGGGGTCTATTGCTGCAATCCCAACCAAAAACCCTTTGCTGGAGCCCTCCCAAACCAGCTCTTGTGGGATGGGCTGGGATGCCATCCTGCCCCTTCACTCCAGTCTTAAAAGAATATCCCATTGAGGCTGCAAGCATCAGGGCCTCCCAAAACTGAGATGTTTTGAGTGTTTGTGGTGGTTTGGGCAGTTGTTCTGACACCCAGTGAGGGGAGATGCTGAAAGAGTCTCGTGGGTTGAGATAGAAACAGAGGTAACACAATGATAATTAGACAAACCAGTGCTAATAACAGCGTTAATGTGAAGTACACAGAGTTATACTCAGCTGATGTAGGAGCAGGCCCTGGGAGTTAAATGATGGGTGAGACCCTGCTGTGGTTGTGACCATCAAGACTCAATGCTGGCTTCAGAAAACAGCAGTAAAATTAAGGGAAAAAACAGATACAGTTCCGAATTTGCACAGCTCTTCATGTGTGTGACGGTTCCTGTCATGAGAGGTAAATCACAGGGAGAATAAAGCCGTTAATGCGAGGCGTTAATTGAGAACAAGCCTGGTGTCAAGAATGGGGTTTGTAATTAGGAGAACAGTTGTCCAGGTATCATCTTGCTTTTTAAAATGCCCGACTTCATCCAAAGCGTCTGGAGGAGCCGCGTTTGCAGAAGTTCATTATTTCCAGTGCTTCAGAAAGGGAAGTCCAAGCAGAAAAAGATTCACCAAAGTGATTAACACGGGTTTGTAATTGCGGCTCTGAAAGCGCTGTGCCAGGAGCCCTGGGCTGATGGGGGGTGGCGCTGGGTTGGGGGGCACCCACCCGCACCCCTGGGCTTTGGGTGCTCTGCGTGGAGAACGCGGTTCATTAAATACAACCACCCAAAGTAGCTCAACCTGCACACAGAACGCAGGGAAAACGGGGTTTCTTCTACTTTAAATAAATAAGACTTTTTTTCTTTGATATGAAAAAAGTAGGTTAAAACCAAGGTAAAAATTGCATCCCATTAAGACTACGAGTAAATGCAAATGTATTAATTTTTGGATGAGGGAGCTTGAATAACAAGAGGCGTCACAAGGAGAGGAATCAAAGCTGGATTGTGTATGTGCTGGATCGTGTATTCGCCGGGTCGCTCAATACAACAGACAACAAGATTAGGCCTTATTGATGTGATCAGCAAGGAGAAATGCATTAACTTCCCGACCGCAACACTCCCGTGCGAGGTGTCACTGGAACACCAGGGCAGTTTTCCTATCAGCCCCATCCCTGCTGAATTATCCCACATTTTCCGGCAAGCAAAAACCCCCAAAATTCCCGAATCCATGGCAATCTCACATTGGCTCATTAAGTTCTTCAAAGAAGTAAAAAGTTTAGCTGAATTTTACAAGAAATGTAGAGTTTTAGCCATTTAGTAATTTATTTTTTCCCTTATTTACCTATAACTATGGTCAGATAATGGCTTTGTAAGAGTTTATTCTCTCTGCTGTGTGAAGATGTCATCGAACGCACACTGCAATGAGCTTTTCCACGTCTAATTATTGCCCAGCCTTTATCAAGATACTTCGACACCACAAAGGAGTATTTAAGGAAATCTGCACCAGGGAAAACTTTATGGACAAATGAGCCTTCTTGTGTGATTTCAGGCAATCAGCAAAGATCTCACTTAATTAGTTGTATGATTTTGTGGTTCAGATCGGGCTGTGAGCGTGTTGTATGATGCTCCTCACCCGAAGGTGCTGTGTTTCAATGGGATATATCTATTTCCAAAGGTTTCCCAGCAATGACAAAGATCATTTATTCCAGGAGAGAGCCCTTAATGTCTCTTCCTTAAGAATACGACTCTGATAAAGCCAAAAAAAACCCATTTATTATGTGTTATGTTTCTGCACGTGGGGGTCAGCGTCAGAACTGCAGATGTGGAGCAGGGATCGGAGAAGAAGCCAATGCTTTAAGAAATAATAAATATTAAATATTTA
>NW_010184297.1:0-1227 GCF_000695765.1 Mesitornis unicolor
TGACCCCGCTGTCCCCAGGCTGCTGGGGCTCCCCAAGGTGCTGGGGTTCGCGGTGGCCGCGTGGCTCAGGGACATTCGCTGTCACCAACTGCCCGGGCTGCTGGGGGGGGTGGCCCCCGTCCACGCCGTCCTGCGCCTCTGTGAGTCACCGACGCGGCCCCGGTGGCCCCAGCGTGACCCCCAGTGCCCCCCAGTATGGCCCAGTATCCCCAGTGTGGGGGTGTGGTGTCCCCAGTGTCTCCCCAGCACGTCCCCAGTATCTCCCAGTAGCCCCCAGTGTGTCCCAGTACCCACCAGCGTCCCTAATATATCCCCAGTGTGTCCTTAGAGCACCCCCAGTACCTCCCAGTATCTCCCAGTACCCCCTCAGTACCCTCCAATGTGTTCCTAGCATGTTCCAAACATGTCCCCAGTATGGCCCAGTATCCCCAGTGGGAGGGTGTGATGTCCCCAGTGTCTCCCCAGTATGTCCCAGTACACCCCAGTGTGTTCCTAGTACCCCCCAGTATATCCCCAGTATCTCCCGGTACCCATAACTGTGTTACCAGTATCCCCATGTGTCCCCAGTATGTCCCAGTATATCCCCAGTGTGTTCCCAGTATGTCCCAGTATGTCCCAGTACCCCCCAGTGTGTTCCCAGTATGTTCCAATATCCCTCGGTGTATTCCCAACACGTCCCCAGTATGTCCCAGTATATTCTCAGTGTGTCCCAGTACCCCCCAGTATGTCCCAGTATATTCCCAGTATGTCCCAGTAACTCTCAGTACATCCCCAGTGTGTCCCTGTACATCCCCGCTATGGCCCAGTATATCCCCAGTATGTTCCAGTACCTCCCAGTATGTCTCAGTATATCCCCAGTATCTCCCAGCACCCCCCAGTATATCCCCAGTGTGTTCCCAGTATCTCCCAGTACCTCCCAGTATATCCCCAGTGTGTTCCCAGTATGTCCCAGTACACCTCAGTATGTCCCAGTATGTCCCTAGTATATCCCCAGTATGTCCCAGTACCCTCCAGTATGGTCCCAGTATGTCCCAGTACCTCCCAGTATGTCCCCAATATATCCCAGTATATCCCCCGTATGTCCCAGTACTCTCCAGTGTGTTCCCAGTATGTCCCAGTATGTCCCCAATATATCCCAGTATATTCCCAGTATGTCCCAGTACCCTCCAGTATGGTCCCAGTATGTCCCAGTACCTCCCAGTATGTCCCCAATATATCCCAGTATAT
>NW_010184297.1:1495-1760 GCF_000695765.1 Mesitornis unicolor
GCCTCCCAGTATGTCCCAGCATGTCCCCAGTATGTCCCAATATACCCCCAGTATCTCCCAGTACCCCCCAGCATGTCCCCAGTGTGTTCCCAGTATGTCCCCAGTACCTCCCAGTATGTTCCAGTACCCCCCAGTGTCTCCCCAGTGCGTTCCCAGTGTGTCCCAGTATCTCCCATTATGTCCCCAGTATATCCCAGTACCTCCCAGTATCCCCAGTATGGATTGGTGGGGGGGGTGTGGGGTGTCCCCCCGCGCCCCTCCCCCC
>NW_010184298.1:0-6256 GCF_000695765.1 Mesitornis unicolor
ACATGGTTGTTTTCCCCTATTTTCAGAGAGGCTTCTGCCCAGCAGATATGCACTCTCAGAGTTACATAGCAAAACAGATTAAAGCAAGATAGAAAGCCAAGTTCACTGAAAGAAATGAGTGCAAAGCATCTATCTGAATCTAATGACAGATGAAGACAGATGTAATGTTGTCTTTAAGAATGTTCATTCACAGAGTTGCGAAAGAAAAGTCTCCTCTACTTCAGAAAACAAGACTATACGACTAACTCACGTATACAACTGCACATGGTGGCAAAATTTTAAGCCCTGTATGTACCAGTCACTACTGCAGTGCATACTTAAAATAAGAGCACTAGCTTTAACTTCCGATCTTGGATTTACTCCAGAGCAACATGCTTTAACAAGCTAAAAGCACTATCTAATGAATTTTATTGTACCCTTCTGCCCATTCATATGCTTGCATGCAGGAAGAACTTAGGATCTCCAGGTTCCAGCAACTGCCCTGGATTCTGTCTCTTTCCTGAGAAGCATTCAAATGAATTCTCATGACCCTTGCAAACTGTCAGGTACAAGTCCATGTGCATACAGGCATGTGCCTGCATAAATGTGAACAGGATGAAAAAGGAGAGGGAAGGGAATAAAGAGAAAAGGATAAAATAAAGAAGTGAAAGGATGGAAAGAGTTCATACAGGAACAATATTCACATTTGAACATAGAAAAGAAACACCTCAATCCAAGAGAAAGAAGTCCAAAAGGCAAGGATTACTAAGTTACAAGAAAAAAAACCCTAATGCTAATAATATAAATCTCATGTAAAATTTAATTCTACAAATTTACTTTATTATTATTTATTTAAATTCAGAGCAGATTTTCTCAAGGGTTAAGAATTGTCATTTTTTAACTGGAAAACATGTCATGAAATATTACCCCACACTTCCTTCTTTCCAAGGGAAAGTGAGGAAAATCTGTTGGTATATTCAAGTCCCTTCTCCTTTTTCTGTTCTTCACTACTGACTTTGCTATGGCAGTCTGCACAAAAGTTTATGAAGAGTTGAAAACAAACCTGGTAGTCCCAGATCTTAACCAACCGGTCATCTGCACCCGAAATGAGATACGGCTTGTCTCCTCCACTGTAATAGTCAATGCAGTTTACTCCTTTCTCATGGCCTTCCAAAGTAAAGTTGGGTGAAGAAGAGCCAAGCTGCCACACCTTCCCAGGGGAAAAAAAAGCAACAAAAACCCCCAGATCTGCAGGTAGTTATTTACCTTTTGCACCCAGGTCAACCTTGCCAGAGTAGGTATTCAGGTGTATGTTTACAGTTCCAAAGACACACTCATTTCTCTTAGGTGAAGAGCCTGAACAACTGCTTAGAAAATTACCCACTGCTGCCCCCCATTAAACAGAAATAATATGTTGAGCTGCACACATTGAGCTCACAGCTCAAAACAATGGAATTGGTTTCTTTAACTTTTTTTTTTAAGACAAAAAAATCACAGAAGACACTGTTTTTAAGTGGTGGTATCTGTCTACACAATTAAATAGACCTAGACAAAGCAATCATTTGCACATACAAGAGTTGCCCCCAGCTGTGTCCTAAATTTATTTTCCCAGTTACATTAAGTGAATGACAAACCTCATGCTAAATGAGGACTGCAAATGAAGCAAGTTAAGTAGAAGATACACCACTATCTTCCCCATGATCACCACACCAATCAATATTTATTCACACCTAATCTCAACATCTGAGGACATATGAAATCAAAACTGGCTCTTTACAGCCAATATACGGATAATTTAGGGGGAACATGAGGAAGTCTCACTGCTCAGATGGCTGTGAGTCTGTAGTCCCAGACATTCAGTAATAGTTTCACAGCAAATGAGAAGGTTGAAGAGACCTTTGGAAACAATTCAAATGATAAAGAGCCATGACCGTGAAAATAATGGGAGAAATGCCCACACTGTTTGCAGTTTGGTTGATTAGTTTTTTTAGCTGTGTGCAGTTAAAGGCTTTACCCAGCGTGTGTGTACACACACATACACATACAACTACTCGTTGACAGTATAACCATTACCCCTCCCCAATATTTCTGCATAATTCAGATGAAAATGCAGCACTTAAAATTTTAGAGAACCACATTTCAATGACTAGAGGTGACAGGTAATCCTGTAAATTTACTGAATTACTTAGTAGGTGCACAGTAACTTGACCAGCCTTCAGGTCTTCATTCAATAAAAATGCCATGATTGCACCTGCTTTATGAATTCTTACCCTATGTCCATACATTATTGGCTTGTGTATTCTGTCGGGTGACTACTTAAAGACTACTGCCCCCTCTCCAGTATGGTTTCTCTACCTTGATAGTCCTATCCAAAGAGGCACTGGCAAACTGGTTGTTGTCTTTTGGGTTGATGACAATCTGCATGACATAATGGGTGTGTCCTTCGAACACCTGAGAACAAGACCATTTTTTATCCCAGTCCCAGAGTTTAATGAGCATGTCATCTGAAAAACAAACAAATCAAGATTCAGTTAGTTTAACATATTATGATACCTACCTTCTTAAACTATGTAATTCTTAGTAACTTCAAGTAAAAGGCTCATTCAAATCTTCTCCTTGAAAGGAACCAGTGCTAATAATGTATTTTTCACTTGTAAGATGACTGGTCCTCTCCTGGAGAAGGACCACACGAAATATAAGTTTCTCAAGAAGACTGTCCAGTAAAATGGTCATAAAACTAAGTAAGAAACTACTTGCTATAGTATCCCCATTTCAGAAGATAAAGGAAAAAAAACAAACATGCAATCCCTCACTAGACAGAAAACAGAAGCCTAAAAAGAGCTGGTTAACAAAAATAAAAATATACCAAATAACTCTTACCACTGCTTGTCAGTATGAAAGGCTGTGTGGGATGCACAGCAATACAGCGGATGTAATCTGAATGTGCTTCAAACATGTGAACTCTTTCCAAGGTGTTATAATTAAATACTCTAATTTGCATGTCATCCTACGAAAGAGACAAAAAGCAACCATTGAAATAGGACTCTGTTTAATACACCTTATTTTCAATACAAGGCAACTAGAAAAAAAACATTCCACTAGTGAAGAGCCTCCAGTAACAAAACGTTTTAAGAAAATTTATTTTCTGAACATAACTAATGATACAAATTATAATTTGATTCACAAGACTAAACTACCCAATCCTATTCCAAGGCATTTATGACACGGAGAAAGCTTCAACTAAAATTTAACTTTTAGAAGATGTATTCAAAATAGTCTTTTGATTTAAGTGCAAAATTGCTTCGAAAATTAATGCTTTATATAAAAACAAAAAGCAAGATTCATCTACACCAAACTTGCAATTAAGTTAACACTGTAGGGCCAAGAGGAAAGAAATTGTAGCTCTAAATCAAGTGGAAAGATGATTCCAACTTGATTTTCTTTAAATTGAGTTGTTGAAAAAGAAAAAAAAGGTATGTTTATTTCAAACACAGTATTCTTAAAAGCAGTATTTCTAAACCTTTAAAAAACCAAAACAATATTGAAGAACTATTCCTGGGAAACGTTGCTGACTTATGCCCACTTGAAATACCTGGGACATGGCAGCATAATATAATGAATAAAAGCACAGTATTTTTCCAGATGTGAACAATTCTTTAAAAAGTATTCTAAATATAACCAAAAACAGAAGGAAAAACAATAGTTTCATCTTAAAGCAGCACTACTAATATTTAGTCAAAATTGTGTGCTGAGTGTGTTCTGGCTGACAGTAACAGTGTAATCCAGACCTACTTTGCATTACAGACAGGATTAGCCACCATATTAGGCTGCTCTCCTTCAAAATGAAAACTTTTGAGTTTCTAAGCTTACTTAAAGCAGAACACTTCTGAGAAACTGCAGTGAAACTTTCTCTTCTACAATTTCATATAAACTGTATTATTAGGTGATGTACAAAGTAATGACATAGAGAAATAGCATTGCATATGGAAATCACAAGAAGAGGATAGCTTACAGCTCCTGTAACAACCCAGTTCTTTCTTGCCACGAATTTGGCAGCTCTCACTGGCAGGTCACACACTTCAAAAGTCTTCACCAGAGTCTAAAAAGAAAAATAATAATTTCACAGCACTGGAGAAAATGCCTGTTTTGAAATCAGCTTCTTGTCTCTTCTCAACAGTATCCAGCATGCTGTCCTTAGCAACTCTTCAAAGAATCCTATACCACTACACGTACGCTTTTTTAAAGGAACATACCTACCCAAGAAGGGAAGATACCTCCCTGTTCTTTCTTTTATCACTACCTTTATGTTCTCCCTTCATCTTCAACCCCACCTCCTGCCTCCCCAGATATTTTCAGAGCCGCTACCCAATTTCAACTACACTTGATAAAGGTCTAACGGTTTCTACAACATTCAGAAATAGAGGTGGCAGGTATAAGACAGAGGCAGCTAATATGTCAAAAGGAAAGGCCTTATTTTGAAAGAAATACACAAAGCAGATCATTATTGAAAAATAAATTTATAGGAAATGAAACACCAATGAAGTTATAGCTCATGATATTCCTTGTCTATGATTACAGTGACTTTTGTAAATAAGACAGGGAGAATACAGTCAATTAGTGGCAGTAAATTAAGACCCTTCTTGTGTAACTAGTATTGAAAAATAGAGTTTATGCATCTGTCAGTTATGAAGATTTCATAATTAAGGGAAAACCAAAATCATCACCTGGGTTTCATGGTTCCAAACGCAGACGCTGCCATTGTAAAGGCTGGCCAGCATCCATGGCTCTGTGGGATGCAAGTCGACACTCTTCACCCGGTCAGACCGGGCTGTTAGTTTCCTCTTTATATCAAGTCGCAGAGGCTGGACAGGAAAAGAATTGAGAATATCAAGTTATTTGACATAAAACTTGCACAGGAATATGACGGAGGAAGGAAAGCTGCAATTAAACCTTAAAATAAAAAGAGTCAATCCTGCTTTTCAAGCAGACAGAAGACTACTACTGTTTTCCACCCATCTGCTGCTTTGTTTTTGTTAGGGCTTCTGGAAGGACCTACAAATGGCAATGGGTCCATTTAATTTACTTCTGTGAAATTCAGATTTTTTTCATTATGCAAAAAGTATCACCAGCACAGTAAAAAAAATGTACATCTTCCTGGTGTCCCCAAACTACTAAGGCAAAAAGAATTTACTTCTAATACAAATGATAGAAAAATCAATCTTCCTGCTACTTCACTTGAAAAGCCAGTTATCACCACAGAACACAACATCAGCCCATCAAAAATTTATTTCCATTCACAGTTCCAATATTAAGTTTTAGAATGGAACACCGCAGTAAAACTGGGAAAGAAAAAGTTGGTCTTCCTCTACAAAGAGGGCTTTGACCTTTCACTTCCATCACTGGCAATGTAAAGCCAGAGTATTTAAAAGGCATGAAGTGGAGCAAAGTGGTTTTCTGAAAAGTCTAAGGCATTAGTGATCCATTGAGACACTCAAAGACTCTTGAGCTCACTTAATGCTGCTGACATTTTATCTCAGAGAACATAACGGGTAATACCTGATCACAGAAAGCTGCATGCGTTTAGTGGCAGAATAAAGCCAATAAAACCTGCAGCTACATATGTTAGACACTGCAAAGAGAAAAAGATACCTAGCCATCGTGTAGTACCCATAATTTATGGACATGGCATCTGACGGTAGACAATGAACTTGTGGTTTATTTCTCCTGCCATAAATACGAGAAAGGTGGGCAAGGCAATTGCAGATAATTCTGTGCTTATCCTTGTACCTGCTCTTTGCTGCTACTAAGGACCAGACTACGGCTGATCTAAGAGGTTAACTGCAACACGGACTCAAAAGACTTTGACAACCACCAGGTCTGGTTGATTTACCAGTGCAACCCCACACTGGTAACGGAGTTCAAGTGATCTGCTCTGTGGCCACAAGCATAATGATACTAGGGGACTTTCAAGTGCTTTCTTCTGCATTTAAGTTACAGAATGACCCTGCCACCTCTTCAGCTAGCATGGACACAGGGAAGCCCAAGCCAAACTGTGCAAGACGACCTTGCACAGGTCCACCCCCGGCTGGTGCTGCCCAGACCCAGACCCCGCTCCAGCGGGCAGGGCCAGGGCCATGCAGAGCGGCCCCGCGACGCCCAGGGCTGGCTCCCGACTCGTCCTGCCAGGGCGGCGGCTCAGGTGGGAGGCCCTGCGAGGCCTCTTTCTCTTCCCCGCCATCCCACCGAACTACTTTTTCTTCAAACGACTCGGGGGTGA
>NW_010184299.1:0-207 GCF_000695765.1 Mesitornis unicolor
TTCTGTGATTCTGTGATTCTGTGAAATGATTAACTTTTCCTGCACCTTTGTTCCCCTCCTTCTGCCTTGAGTTGACCTTTCCTGTCCCCATGCCAGGGCCAGGACCAGGCATGCTCTGGCGTATTTCTGGTGCATAACTTCTGGGTGCCATTTTCTGACAAATCTTTTAATTCATAGAAGTCTTCCTCTTTGTCCAGGTCATGTCCT
>NW_010184299.1:238-6086 GCF_000695765.1 Mesitornis unicolor
ATCCACACCTCCTTTAGGCAGGGAACCTATTAAGTCAGCTTGACAGTTTATTTGTATTAAGTCAACTTCACCATGACTCCTAAACTGATCCCTTGGAAAGCCCAACCAATTTAGCAGATAGTGGAAAAATCAGCAATATTCTTTTCCAGTTTGGTTGTTCAATCATTTTTCTGGCATTCTCTGCTCTATTTTATTTCAAGTCAATTTAGCATCAATTAACAGCCCAGCTTAGACAGCTTTAGAGGCTCCAGCAACTGCACGCTGTAGGTGTCCAAAGAGGAACGCTCCTGGCTGAGCAGTTCTCCCCCAGAACCTGTCTGGAGGCAGGGATTTGATGGATGCACTCACAGAATGAGACATAGATGAAGAGAGCAGAGATAGATTGGGACTTGCAGACAGGCTCCTCTGCACCTGCCTGTGCTTTGCCCTTCCCTGCAGATATTCTCTGAGACGTGCTCTTCCCATTTATTAGAAGGGTGAAAAGCAGTCAGATACTTTGAGCAGGAATCTGCCCAGTGCTGGGGGGGCTTGTCCCTGGGATGGCACTGCCAGTTGCCCTCTTCCTGGGGGAATAACTGCAGTGCTGGGGTGGAAAGATGGGGTGAGGTTGGACAGCCTGGTCCTATCTGCTGTTCTTGATGTCAGGGGCATTGCTGGGCTGTTTTGGAGAGGTGAATGTGTGTACACATGAGAGATGTCACTCATTCCATGGGACAGCAATGGCTGCTTCTGCTTAGTGACCCTTGGCTCTATCTTGCAGTAATTTCAGTCCAACACTATTTCCCAATTTAGGACCTCTGTGCCCACAGCTTCTCGTGTAACAGCTCTGGGATTGCTAAAGTTTAAACAGTGCAAATTACTCCTCAAAACTACGCCTCAGCACTGGCCCTGCCTCCTGCGCAACACTGCATAAAAGAGCTTTGCATTTCCAGGGCAGCTCCTCTTGAGCCACTGCTCCTCTCCGTCACACAGCCCCAGGGTATCGGCAAAAGCCTCGGCTCTTCCTCCCTCCCCAACACTTCTACACACCTACCTGGGGGCTGTGTGGAAAGCAGGTGAGCAAAGATTGGCAAAGAAAACCCCTCTGCATTATTTAAGGAGCTGGGGGAGTTGTGCTGGGGAGGAGGTGGGCATCACTGGGGGCTGCAGACCCACTAGGGGTGAACTGGCCCTACTGGTCTGTGCTCCACCACAGCCACGTTCCCCCCAAGCAGGGCGGCATGGTGCGGCGCGTGGTGGTGGTGGGCGCCGGCGTCAGCGGGCTGGCGGCCATCAAATGCTGCTTGGAAGAGGGGCTGGAGCCCACCTGCTTCGAGCGGAGCGAGGATGTCGGGGGTCTCTGGCGCTACACGGTGAGTGGCTTTGGCTGCCTGATTTCAGAGCTGGCAGAGAGGAAACCTGTGTCCTCAGGGCTGGGAGAAGGCACCCAGCTGCACCCCACCTGCATGCACCCACTTGCTCTGTTCTGGTGGCTGCACATGGGAGGGCTTGGCTGGTTCAGTACAGATGCCCAGGTCCCCTCCCTTACCCTGGGGACAGCCTGGCTGTCTCTTGGCTTGCTGAGCCAAGTCCCCTCTGAACAGCTAACTCCGCTACTTTGAGGCAGACGGAACTACCAGCTTCTCCTCAGCTAAGGTGCTACAAAACCCTTGGGGCTGCTCAGAGGTCATGCTCTTGCTCCCCACAAAGCTTATGGAGACAGGCATGGCTCTGAAATGCAAGTTTACAGGCCCTGCAAAAGTCACCCCATGGAGCTGCCAGCAGTCATCCCCATCTTGGAGAGCACTCGCTGCTGCTCAGGGCAGCTCTTGGCATGCTGTACTTAGTGGACATGCACCGCAGAGTCAAAAAGGAGCCCAAATGAATGTTGAGACCCAGAGCTATGTCCTGCCAGGTGACCACCTACTGGCTGGCTGGGGCTGCAGTGACAGTTTGGGGTGTCACTGTGGTTGCAGGAGCAGCTCAGGGTGCTGTTAGGGAAAGGAATTGTACCAGTGTGTGTTAAACACTGAGGGGAGGGGGCAGAAAGCTTATTCAGAGTGATCTGGAAAGTTCAATTTATCTCAAAACGTGGACCACATGTTTTCTGTTTTTTCTGGGGAGGGCTCCAGCAAATTCCTACAGAAAGTTTGGCAATATGTTTTGCTGTTTATAATGGAGAATTTAACTACAAAATATCACTATCAAGAGGAAAAGTCAAGAGCTCTTTGGCTCCTTATCTGTTTTTTTGGGGCCCTTTTCTTTCCTTTTCTTTCCTTTTCTTTCCTTTTCTTTCCTTTTCTTTCCTTTTCTTTCCTTTTCTTTCCTTTTCTTTCCTTTTCTTTCCTTTTCTTTCCTTGTTAGTAATCATTCAGCCAACCCAAATATGAATTTTTCAGTGCAGAAACCTTGCTGCAATTTTCCCAGCTCTGTCTTGGCATCAAACCTGTCAAGAAAGGGAAATGCGTTACCTGTGTTTCATACTGTTAAGTACCGAGCATCAGAGCAGACATTGCCCCCTGTCCCCCTGAGTGAGGACAGGGCAATGCATGAGGCTAGCTGTTTTGGGCAGGACTGGACAAGGCCAGCCCAGGTCCCACTGCATGCATTGGGATCTTGGGGGTTTTGGCAGATGCCCCATGTCCTCCTAGATGTCAGCAGCACACTGGTCAGTAGGCACAAGCCTCTGCCCACAACCCTGGCTTGACCCGCCCCAAGGGTGAGGGGCATGTGCATAAAGCGTGGGCAGCCAAGCTGATGAGCCAAAGCAAACACAACCTGCTAGGTGTCTGCCCTCGCTTGCGCAATCGCCAAGACCATGCATGCGGAAAGGAGTGATGTCCATGCACGCCTGTGGTATTTTGGAAGCTTTACAGGCATGCCAGGAGGAAGCTGGACACGAGGAGGTCCCACATTACTAGCCTCCTGTGATATTTTGCATGTTTCAACACACATGAGTGTAGCTGTGTCACACCCAACCTCCTTGATGCTTTCTGGATGTGCAGCAGAGAGGCTCTGGCATAGTCCTTCCACAGCACTCGCTTCCCCTGAGGTTTCCACTTTCCCTGGCAAATGTGCATGTAACAGACTCCAAAATGCCTTGGATGATGCAAACCCTCCTTCCAGCCTGGTAGGACACTCCTGTGCTCACAGGGGATTATTTGATTATTGTACTGGATGCCTTTTACAGTTTTAATCTGTCTCCAGCCTGGAGGTGGAGACCAGGGGGTGATGGTGCCTGGAGGAGTTGGTGCAGGGCTTCAGGACAGGCAGGGGTCATGTTCCCCCTTAGGGGACACATCCATGCTCCTCTCCCTCCAGGACCAGGCAGAGGATGGCAGAGCTAGCATCTACCGGACCGTCTTCACCAACTCCTGTAAAGAGATGATGTGTTATCCTGACTTCCCCTTCCCCGATGACCATCCCAACTACATGCACAACACCAGGCTCCAGCAGTACATCTGCAAGTACGCCCAGCACTTTGACCTGCTCCGGCACATACAGTTCAAGGTAAAAAGCCTGGAGCAGAAAGGAACAGCGAGTAGCAGGGGGACCTGGGCATGAGGGACATTGCCTCCATGCCCAAGTCTCCCTGCCCCAGGGAAAATCCTGGGAGAAAATATTCCAGGGAAAAATATTCCAGCTCCATCTCTGTGCACACTCAGAGCTGCCAGCATGAAATCCTTGGGGCAAACATCCCCTGGGCTCCCTGGGACCTCGGAAAAAACCACTGTCCTGCTACAGCTCTCGCTTGGCTCCACAGACACCCACTGATCTCTTTTCTTTTGTTTCCTTTCAGACCCTGGTCACCAAGGTTAAAAAACACCCCAACTTTTCTGTGACGGGGCAATGGGAGGTGGTGACCCAGAGAGATGGGAAGGAAGAGATGGCAGTTTTTGATGCTATTATGATTTGCTCTGGGCATCATGTCTACCCAAACCTCCCCCTCGCTGACTTCCCAGGTAAGCTGCGTGTGTGGAATTGATCTGCCAGGACACAGCCAGGCAAATACTTTCCATCACAATGTTTTTCCCTGAAAAAAATGCCTTCTCAGCTTTAAAAGGAGAGCAGTATTTTGGGGGATGAGAGCTAGTTCAGGAAATCAAACCCTGTCTTTTTTTTAAAAAAACCCTCAGTATCCAAACTATATCAAAGCAGGGACAGTGCAAATCCTTCCAAGAAAAAAAAAATATTTCAGGCTGTTTCCTTTAACAGAAGATTTTTCATAAAAGGATTTTGTGAAGCACTTTTTTTTTTTTGCTTTTTCCTATTATTTCTAGTACAAATATCACATATGTTACCCAACAGACTTTGCATCTCTGTGTACAGGCACACTACTGGGGAAAATTTTCTGCCAAGAAATATTTGTGCTGGGGGTCTGTTTGGAGGACATGGGCTTGAGGAACCTCCTGGTCAGCAAAACTCCCCTTAGGTCCTTTGCCCACTTCTCTTAAAAATGAAAGCTGCTTCCCTGTTGCTCACTACCACATGAGTGTAAAGCCATGCTGAGGGGATAGAATGTGGCTGCTGAGGTGCCTCAGGGCGATGTTGGGGTTGCAGTAGTACCCTCTCAGTGTAGAGAAATACCATGCAAATGTATCCTATGCTTGCAGACTCTCTGTTTAAATACTGAATGCAAGACAGAGACAAATCCCATATGACTACAGGTTTGCAGCATCCCACTGTGTAGAGGAGACATCTGCCACCAAGAAATGCTCAGACAGATGCTCCAGCACCATCTGCAGGAAGGGGAGAGCCCAAGGCCAGCACAGCCTCTCCTTTTCATTCCTGGGGTGAATTATGTCCCTTTCTGTTCTCCTTTCCAGGAATACAGAAGTTTAAAGGCCGCTACTTTCACAGCCGAGAGTACAAGGAGCCAGAGCAGTTCAGAGGGAAGAAAGTGCTGGTGATAGGCTTGGGCAACTCCGGCAGTGACATTGCTGTGGAACTCAGCACTGTGGCATCGCAGGTACGTGGACATGCTCCAGAGCCACTAAGGAAGGGGAGGTCCCCGCCTGCTTGAGTATGTGCCACAGCATCCATTAGACAGCCCTGGGGGCTTGTAGCCATCACAGAGGTGGCTCATCCTTCCCTGGCTGTCCTGACAGGTCTACCTGAGCTCCCGAAGTGGGTCCTGGGTGATGAGCCGTGTCTGGGACAATGGCTACCCCTGGGACATGCTGATCATCACTCGTTTCCGGACCTGGCTGGGGAACATCCTCCCTAGGGTGCTCAGTGACTGGCTGTACGTGAGGGGCATGAACCGGTTCTTCAAGCATGAGAACTTTGGCCTCATGCCACTGGACAGGTACACATGGGGCCATCCATCCCCTAACACCCCCGATGGTGCTGGTTCTGAATGGAGCTAGACCATGCCCATCCTGTGCTGGCAGCAGAAGCCACCCCTGTGACAGCTCCACCCCCTTTGCACTTGCAGAACTTCCCGCAAGGAGCCGGTGTTCAACGACGACCTTCCAAGCCGCATTGCCTGTGGTGTGGTGGTGATGAAACCGAACGTGAAGGAGTTCAGAGAGACGTCTGTCTTGTTCCAAGATGGGACTGTGCAGAATGATGTTGATGTGGTTATCTTTGCCACTGGTTACAGCTACTCCTACCCTTTTATGGAGGATGACTCCATCATCAAATGCAGGGACAATGAGGTCACCCTCTACAAAGGCATCGTCCCTCCTCGACTGGAGAAGCCAACCATGGCAGTCATAGGGCTGGTCCAGTCCCTTGGAGCCATCATTCCAACAGCGGACCTCCAGTGCCGCTGGGCACTCAAGGTGTTTCAGGGTAGGTGGATGGATATGTGCTGGGCAAAGGTCTATTTTCTGTTAATGGAAAGTAGCACCAATAGGAGGCGTTC
>NW_010184299.1:6178-6406 GCF_000695765.1 Mesitornis unicolor
GGGTTCTGTGCACCGGGCCAGCAAGTCACTTTTCAGCCCACTGCAGATGGCAGTGGGGTCTCTGTGGCAGGGCTGCCTTGGGGAGGAGAGCATCTCAGTCGTCACCGCACACCTTTAAAGGGCAAGGTAGCCAGTATTGCCCCATGCCCAACACCCAAGCTTAACTTAAGCCCAGATTTTGACACCAAAGGGAGGAAAGGGGAAAGGGGAAAGGGACCTGGGGGTCCT
>NW_010184300.1:0-13407 GCF_000695765.1 Mesitornis unicolor
AGGCTCAGACTTTCTGAATACAAAACTCCAGAAAACTCCTGTTGTCCTGTGGTCATTTTCATCAGCTCAACAGAAGCATGCAGTGAGGTTTTGGGTCCCAAAAGCAGTGTAAGCTGATTTTTGTGAACTTCTGAACTTTGATATATGTTTATAGTTCTGAATTTAAAAATACTATTTCCTTTTAATGGCAGAAGGAATAAGTATTCCAGCTGACCAGCCAATTACTAAACTGAAGAACTTGGAAGATGTTGTTGTTCCTACGATGGAAATTAAGGTGACTGAATTTGAAATAAATATACACTATAACATAAAAATCTTAGATTCAACTTCAAATTTTATAATGGCAGTCAGGGCATATATCTCTTCAAGAAGTTCCCATGTTCTTTACAGGTCAGCCTACCAGGGGTGGGAGATACAGCGTGAGATGTTTTCCTTAGGCTCTAGAAGACCTTGACCCTAAGTCTTACATTGCCACTTCTGCTGTTACTACCAGCTAGTCTTTGATAATCAAAAGTGGAGTTGAGCTAACTAAATCACAGAGAGGGTTTGGGAATCTGTATCTCTTACTTTGTAGGTGCTAGCTCAGAGTATCAGGGAGGCACGTAATGTCCAGAAAGGTGTGAGAATTACTAGATAAGCCTCTTCTGCTGTTCCTCAGTGGCCAGCTTATACGTTTTGACCATTCAGTAATGGTGAATGCTCCATTCCCCTTAGCATAAGTGATTGACTGATTGGGTGCATAGACACTCAGATGCCACATGCTCTGCCTAGAAACTTAACCAGTTTCAGGAGTGTAGAGCTCACTGAGTAGGTTGCTTTGTGGCTTGAGGATATGGAGGATGGCTGAAGACACAGATCTTGAAGATTCCAACAGTTTTAGGATTGTAGATTGGGTCTATTTGCGGTCTAATGTAAGGCTAATGATCCCCAACTGTATGTGAACATTTTCTTGGGACAATGCTAGTTGGGACAGGCTGAAATTGTGGCATAGCTTGTTCAGTGGACATCTGCAACACCACATCCCCTCTACCAATGAGGTGAACAGGGAGGAATCAAATTCACTCCTTTGCTTAGCGTATTTTTGTTGCTATTAGTGGGTGTTATCTTTGTGGGTGATGGAATGCTCATATTAATATTTTGCATATACTGCTAAAAAAATGTTTGTGAGCAACTCATTACCATTTTCTCTGAGTGAAAGAGAGGCCACATTTATATTAATTTTAAACTAATGTCTAATTTCAGGTGGATCCCACAGGAAGATACGAAAATTTGGTGACAATAAGATCTTTTAAGCCAGAATTTCGTTTAGCAGGAGGCATGAATCTGCCTAAAATAATAGATTGTGTAGGATCAGATGGTAAAGAAAGGAGGCAGCTGGTTAAGGTAGGTTCTGTCAGTTGTGACGACATCTCAGAGACTTGGCTTGTTGGAATTTTTTCTCATGTCAGTTTTCTCATGTATCACTTGTGTGTCATGAGCTGACTTTTCACAGTTCAGTGTCAGTTTTCTCAGTTCAGCATCAGTTTTCTCAGTTCAGCGATGCTTTAATAACAGAAATCACAAAGTAATTATAAGTACTATCATAATAATATAATATAAATAATAAGTAGTAATATTAAATATTCTTGTAGTTATTTTTCAACAATACATGTAGTATAGAATAGCTTATTTGACAACTACCAGACCTGCTGACTTGTGTGGTCATGTCTCAACTAGTGACCTGGAGTATACAGCAAATAAAAGCCATCAGCATTCTGTGTTAAATACCTCCTTTTTTCTTTCTTCCCCATCTAAAAAGAATTACAGCTCAGAGACAATCAGAAACATGCACATAAACACACAAATCTCTAAAAAAGTATTCTTTCTTTCATTCTGTCTTTGAGTGTAAACATTCAGCAGCTTCTGGGAGGGTTCTGTTTTGCTGTTAAGTATGGGGTAGTTCTGAAAGTTTTAAGGAGAAGGGGGAGTCCCTAGATCTGCATCCAGTAATCAGAACTGCAAGTACCAGCTGCTGCTGCTTCAGCTGTGTGCTGGATTGCTAAATACGGCGAATGAAACATCTAGGTTAAAAAGGGTTCCATAAGGTGTGTAGGTTGATTGAAACTTTAGTCAAATAACAGTTGTTAAAAAAAAGATGAAAAATATGATGATTTAAGATAGTGATGGTTCTCCTTTAGCAGTTGAATACTATTAGAAAAATAGTTGTTAATTACATTTTATTACAGGTGATTAGTGTGAAAAAGTAGTTTTTGTTTTGTGGATTTTTAAAAATAATGTTCTTAAATTGCCAAGCAAGAAGTTGAATGCTGAAAGAAGTGTTCTTTAACTGCTTTTTCTGTTGTGCTAAAGGGGCGTGATGACCTGAGACAAGATGCTGTCATGCAACAGGTTTTCCAGATGTGCAATACATTGCTCCAGCAAAACACTGAAACACGGAAGAGAAAATTGACTATCCGAAGATACAAGGTAACCCTGGACAGCTGCTGCAACAGAGGAACAAATGCTACTGATAAAGCGTATTTCCCCATTCTCCTCTTTTTAACCCAAAGCGAATATAAAAGTGTATTTATTTTTGTTATTAAAATAGGCACTGCTCCTTAAGGTATGGAATAAACAATTAACGCAATTTAATTATTACAGTTACAATAATTATTACAGGTTTTTTAAATCCTTAAAAAAATTTCTGATGTCCAGTTTAAACACTCTTCAAAGCTTGCTTTATATGAACTTGTAATTTAAAAGAAATTGAGTCATGCCCTGTCCTTGACTTATAAGTTGCTAGTCATCAAACTTGAGCATACAAGTTTGTTTATGGATTCTCATTAAAATTTTAGTCTTGTGATATTCCTTACAATTGAATCCAGAAGTCCTATCTAGGGTCTGTTCATGCAGAATTTGAATTGGAGAACTGTTCTTGTTGCAAGCAGGAGTACGGGAATAAATTCTTATTGTGAATGCAGAAAATATATTTGAACAGGAACTTTCCCCTCCTCCTTCCTTTTTATGTGCTTGAGTTTGTAATAATAGCTGGGAAGGTGACCTCTGAATAAGTACTCTCTAAGTAGAAGTTCTTGCGGTTGACAAATGAGAAATGTGCACTCCAGGATCTCTAAAGGAGCTTACCTGAATTGCTGGCATAGTTTTAAGAATTCACAGGTGGAGTCACATTTTTTTGAATAATTTTCAATGAAGACTCAGGTTTTTCTGTGTAAAAGTGAATGAGAGCAGGTAAAAAGAGAATGGGGGGGTTGCATTGTGAGATAGAGACTTTCATGAAAAAAGAAAATAGAAGGAAAGAGACAGTAGCTCTTTCTCTGTGGACTGGAGATCGTTCATTCTGGCCAGTTCTGTCTGCCACAGCAATTACAGCCAGTTATGAAGTGAGAAACTGTTCCCTAGGATAGGAAGCAGACTAAGACAAGCCTAATATGTTCACAGAGCTTCCATGTGTTTGTTCCAGATTTTACTTTTTACATGCAATTCGCACAATGCTTGTATTACCCTGTTCAAGAGTAGCAAGCTGCTTGCAATCACAGGTCATCTAGAATACCGACTCAAACAGGCAAATTGAGTAGAATCATTAAGTTGTACTGAAGTATGTAGGGGAAGGTTCTTGGGGCTTGGAAAAAAACTGCAAGTATTTGGTAGAAAAACCTTGAGTGTATTTTATATATTTATACATGAGTATTTAAAACCTATATTGTGGTCAGCTGCATTGTTTGGTCTTTTGTCTTTTTAAACAAACACAGATGTCCACCCATGCATTTTGATCGTGGTGTGTACAACCCTCCTAGTGCAGCGGTGGTTTTGTTTTTGCAGGTGGTTCCGCTTTCTCAGAGAAGCGGTGTTCTTGAGTGGTGCTCGGGAACAACTCCCATTGGGGAGTTTCTAGTGAATGCCGAAGAGGGAGCTCACAAGAGGTACAGGCCAAAAGATTACTCCGGTTATCAGTGTCAGAAAATAATGATGGTGAGTCAAAATCACTAGAAAAATATAGCTGTCTTCTATTCTTTACTGGGGGGGTGGAATTTACAGAGAATTGTGTATTATGCTTTTACCATATAGTAATGAATGACCAGCGGTGAAGAATTTTTACAAAATCAGAAGTTGCTGAATGGATGAGCGCTGCAGGGAAGATCTGAATACAGCTGAATCTCCAAGAAATCTGTAAATTGTATTCTAGAATACAAATCCATTGGAATTCCAAAGTTATCATTACAGAGACCCAACAGAGTCAGTATAAAGCTGTCTTACAACATTAATTTATCTTTGTCATGTTTCTCATTGCATTGGAGAATTATTTTGTTTCCATGAATAAACCAAAACTCTAAGTACTAGTCCTTGAAAATAAAAGCATTATTTTAGAATGCAGCTGAGATTATTGTAGTGTCTTAGTTGCTGTAAGGCAGTGTGAAGGTGTCTGGCTTCTCCACCACCTTGGCAGGTATTTACCCTCTGCCCCCACAATGAGTCAGTTCAGGGAGCTGAGCCAAAAGAAGATTTAACTTTATGTTAAACTGCCAGAAAACACCTGGTTCAGTGGATACAAGTAGGGGAGGGTTCTTTCTTCTGATGATAGGTAGCTGCTAGATGGGGATTCAGCTGGTTTCATTTAGTTCCACAAACCACCTCACCGTATGTTTAGAAAACTGCAAACAGTTTTACCTGTTACTTTATATAGCCATCTTTGTGCAAGAAATTATTTCATTTTAAATCTGTGTAATATTAACAAGATAAAAATGCGATTTTGGCGCTGTCCAACTTTTGCATATGAATAAGTGAGAATGACTTTCTCACAGTGACACGAAGGTGTCAGGTAAGCAAAGGTACCTGAGCAAAGTGCAAGGGGAAATATCTCCCAGCAAGACGCATTTGCCTGTGCATGCATATGAAATACATACAACTGCCAAGCCAAGGAAATGGGAGTGTGTTTTTTACATGTAGCCCATGAGTTGTGTATGAAAATGGAATTGTTTAGTAAAACAGATAGGTAAGCGCATTAATGATTGCTGTAAAAATGACGTTAATTCATAGCTCAGAGAAAGGAGTGAGAAGAGCATTTGATGGAGGGGAGAGGGGCAGATAGGAGGGATGTGTTTGTTTGAAAGGAAGGTGTCATTTCTGTCCAAAGCAGTCAGTCATGGGCAAAGCATTTCTTACTTGTTTAAAGGATGCACAAAAGAAACATTCTGAAGAGAAATACAACATCTTCATGGGAGTCTGTGAGAACTTTCAGCCTGTGTTCCGTTACTTCTGCATGGAAAAATTCCTGGATCCAGCGGTGTGGTTTGAAAAACGACTGGCATACACTCGCAGCGTGGCTACATCTTCTATAGGTACTCTATTGGATTATTAATATTGGCTTTTTAGATTATGTAAACAAAGAATTTATACCATTTCAGAGGTAACAGCTATTCTGTTATTGTCCCATCTCAAAAGAGGAGGGTGTACGGGGCAAAAATGCCAGCAAGAACACCAACACTGTTTTGTAATTAAGATTTCTGATTCATTCCCCCTGCCCTTTTCTGCCACAGAAAGACAGAATGGAAGTCTGTGTTTCTTTGTTTTATAGACTAGTTTGTATTTTTAGAGTCTGGTTGGTTGTTGGTTGTTTTTTTGTTTTTTTATTTTCTACCTGACTAATTCTATTGTTTTGATTTAATATTTATTAATTTCATCTGTAACCTCATGTTTTAAGTGAGTTGAAAGGCTTAATCTTTTACTTTATTTGTACTACTATCATTAGCCATGGCTGAAACTGTTATTTAAGCTTTGGCATTTTTTCTTTGATTTTTTTTTTTCTGCCTCAATGAGGAAATATAGGTGTTGGATTGTGGATTTCTTTTGGATGACTCAGTTCTGTATGGAGTCTCTCGAAGATATTTGATAGTCGATTGTATACATTGCAGTAGACCCTATTTTCATGTGTTGGATTGTGGATTTCTTTTGAATGACTCAGTTCTGTATGGAGTCTCTGGAAGATATTTGATAGTAGATTGTATACATTGCAGTAGACCCTATTTTCACAGAATCACAGAACGTTAGAGATTGGAAGGGACCTCAAAAGATCATCCAGTCCAATCCCCCTGCCGGAGCAGGAACACCTAGATGAGGTTGCACAGGAAGGCGTCCAGGCGGGTTTTGAATGTCTCCAGAGAAGGAGACTCCACAACCTCTCTGGACAGCCTGGTCCAGTGCTCTGTTACCCTCACTGAGAAGAAGTTTCTTCTCAAATTCCAGTGGAACCTCCTGTGTTCCAGTTTGTGTCCGTTACCCCTTGTCTTATCATTGTTTGTCACCGAGAAGAGCCTGGCTCCATCCTCGTGACACTCACCCTTTATATATTTATAGACATGAATGAGGTCTCCCCTCAGTCTCCATTTTAAATGGTAGCATGTTGTTTATACACTTGCTTTTACAGCTTAGCAGAATTCGATGAAAGAATTTTATAGGAAATACTGCTGGTATCCATGTCCATCAGCTAACAGAGAAACAGTAACAGGCTTAACTTGCAGCAAGAGACATTTATTTTGGAGGTTTTCTAGGTATAAGGACAGGGAAGCCCTAAAATAGGCTTACATGAAAGATCTTATTATTTGTATCACTGGCGATTTTAAAAATTGACTTAGACAAGAGTCACTCAGGAACTATTTAGTGACTCAACTATTGTTGAGTTGTCGCTGCTGAATTACAGACTGAATTATGTCCTGTCCTGTTTTCTGGAAGTTGTTTGGCAAGAAGTCTGTGGAGTAGACAAAGCAATGTGTATCTGCATGACAATAACCTTTTTGCAATTGCATTCAGTTAACCGTTTCTTTCTAGATTTGTGGAATGGCATTTCCCCTTTACTGGAGTAATATGTATACACGAGGGAAAAAATATTCTGACTTTTAATTCATTTGCACGTGTTACACTGTTTCTAATAATCTTCTCTTTGTTAAATTTTCCCTGTTTTTACAGCATGTAAAAATGGTTTCAGCACTTACCTTTTTCTTTTAGTTGGCTACATACTTGGACTTGGAGACAGACATGTTCAGAATATCCTGATAGATGAACAAACTGCAGAACTAGTGCATATAGATCTGGGTAAGTGGGACAGACAAGAGAACTTTCATTTTTCTTTACTTTGATGTTTTTTAAAACATTTATTATCCTTACATTTAGGGGTTGCTTTTGAGCAGGGGAAAATCCTTCCCACACCAGAGACTGTTCCATTCAGGTTAACCAGGGACATTGTGGACGGAATGGGAATCACTGGCGTGGAAGGAGTCTTCCGAAGGTAAGTGCTCATGTATTGCATAGGGCTAAGGAGGGAGCAGAGCCCTTCTGGCGTTACAATCGTGATATGTTGAATAGTTCTGGTGCTTGAGAGGAGACTCCGATTTCTGCTGATTGTATGCAGGCATAAATGCTGTTCTCTATCTCATACGCTGTTCTTTATATAACCAATTACAAGTTCATTATTGTTGCCCAGCTTTTCATATTCTTCACTGATGGGTTATTGTCACCCTCTTGTGGAATTCCAGGGTGACTCAGTGCATCCAAAGGCTCCACAGCGTAACTTCATCTCTTGGTTAAACTGCTGATTTTTGTTCTTTCAGAACTATGCATGTCTTTCAGAGCTATTAAGTTTCTTCAAAACATTTTGTTCTGTTGCTTGTATCTGTTCAGTTTTATGTAAGTAATGTGCAGTCTTTTTCCTCTTTTGGATCATGTATTTGATATTGCTCAGTAAGTGCAAATTGTAAATCCCACAATAGATTTGAACTGCTAAACAGAAGAATCCCTAAATTGCTGAGTTTTATTTCAGCCTCCATCCTGTCTCCTGCCAATGACCCAAGAGAACCCTAGAAAGCAGGGTATTTCTCTCATTTAAGACTTTCATGATGTTCATGAAACGTGGGGGTTTGCAACCCCCACGTTTCATGTCTTTAAAAAAGTACGTAGCATGTTGTCTTTTCAAGGCAGCAATTAACGTTAATGAGTAGTTCCTAATATACTTTTGTCCTGTGAAGGAACAGCCACTGCCACTTCTATTCTAAACATTTTTCTGTCAGGCTCACAATTCTGTGCTACTTCTGAAACTTTTGTCCCATGATACAGAAAAACAGGAATTGTTTGGCTCCAGCTGAAGTAAACACAGTATAAAAGGCACTGGTCTAATAGGCATGGGTGCAGATACTTGTTCTGCCTAGGCTAGACTTGTAATTAACAGTGTAGGTGTAAGTGCATAAACAAGTCATCTCGGGATGGGGTGTGAACAGTCAGTTAACTTTGGTGGGCGTGTTCTCATCCCTCTTTCACTGGAATACCTTGGGCCATAAGGAAAGCTTTGTGTTCCTCCCACAAGATCAGTTTACTTGGGAGTGAATGTAGGTAACCACCTCTGTAGCAAGAGTCACTGGGGAGATTTCAGAAGTAGCTTCATGTCTCTGGCTACTGGATCTGCTCCTTTCACGTTAAGGAACCCTACTGAGGTTCTCCGACATTGTTGCCAAGCAGCTCTGCCACGCACATTTTCATCCAGCCAAGCAATTCTGCCACCGTGGCATGGCTCAACATTCAGTGTTAACTCCATGGTTAATTCTGTGTATAGAAACAGTTCAGACAGTGAGACAGGTAATCTCTTTCCCATGGGGAATGTAATCAATGAACTACCCAATCTCCTGATCTTACACTTCTAAATTTGTCCATTTTTTTTTTCCTAAAATGGAAATATCAGCGAGGTTACTTGAAAGTTAAAAATTAACCCTTAAGAAGAGTACAAATATCTGTTATTTAAATGATGAAAATACCATTCCATTTTACCAAAAAGAGCCTAAAAATACAGTAAAATATTTTCTAGATGCTGTGAGAAAACAATGGCTGTTATGAGAAATTCTCAAGAAGCTTTGCTGACTATTGTAGAGGTGAGCATTTTTTCATTCTGATAGGAACCTGCCAGAATATTTGCAGTTTCTTGTCTGTGTATTGGTTACTGTACCTAATATTCATGTAGGGGTTTTTTGTTCAATTTGAATGTAGTAGTGTTGGCCAGATTTGTTAATTCATGTAATCTTCAATAAAATCGGGACCAGTTTGTATTTTCTATGGGAACTATTTGTTTCAGGCATATGCAGTTTTCTCTTTTCAGTATCTAAACGCTCCTAGCCATAGTGTGACGTTCCTAACATGAGTAGCGCTGATTGAGTGAAATCTTCTTTGCATAAGTTACAGAGAAGAGAATTAACCTAGTTTTTGAAAGCAGCTATACTATGCATTAAAAACTAATGATATTTAGTGCCCAGAAGTGTATTAAAAAGTGAACTCTTCCTTACTGAAATGGGATTGAGTGGCAAAACTGCGTCATGTATGAACAACGCAAATACCTGCAAATGATCAGATGCAGTTTTATTGTTTGATTGTCTGCTAAGCCATTTAGCCCAATTCTATTGGATTTTAAATAAACAAAACAAACCTAAACCTCCTAATACTGTGGTTAGCGTGGGCATTACCAACCGTGTGTTTCTCTTCCTGCTAGGGCACTGAAGTAGCTGTAATTAACAGTTTAAGCCTCTATTTAATTTCTTTACTGCATAGGTGCTGCTCTATGATCCTCTTTTCGACTGGACCATGAACCCCTTGAAAGCTTTGTATTTGCAGCAGAGACCGGAGGATGAGGCTGACATGAGCTCTACCCTCGGTACTGAGCCACAAGAATGTAAAAGAAAAGCCAGGTGCAAGATCTTTTTCTTACTGCCTGCCTGCTGCACTGTTGCCTTGCTTTATGGTTTCTTACTGGATGTTGCTCTTGTTGTTTGGATCCATATCTAGTGCTCCTTTTTTCTCTTTCTGTTCTGCCAGCAGCGATGACCAGAGTTTTAACAAAGTGGCTGAGCGTGTTCTGATGAGACTGCAGGAGAAGCTGAAAGGTGTTGAGGAGGGAACAGTGCTGAGCGTGGGAGGGCAGGTGAACCTCCTCATACAGCAGGCCATGGACCCGAAAAACCTGAGCCGACTCTTTCCTGGGTGGAAAGCATGGGTGTGACTTGGAAGGATTCAGCACATTTCTAGAAGAAACCTATTTTTATGCAGCAAGCGTCTTAACATTTCAAATTCGTCATTCACAAGTAAAACTTCTGTCAGCAGCAACCATGAAGGCTTACACGTGGTAGTATTTGGTGGAGGTTTCAACAATATTTTTTGTCCACTGATGTTCACCATACAGTATAAAACACCAACCAGGGCTTTGATGGTCCTTGTGACCTGCAAAGACATTGCTTGGGTATAATGGATGCATTACATTCTTAATACCTGAGATTCATCACTTTTGTGTGTATGTTAAATAGTTGGAGTCTTGACTATAAGAATCCATACAGTCATGTGAACGTGTAGAACGGATGATCCACAAACCAGGAGTCATGAAGTAAATAGCTGAAGTGCATTACAAAAGAAGGGTTGTACTGTAAAGATAATGCTGCAGTGAATGTAAAAGTAAACAAGAGAACCTTGTGTTTAGTGACCTGAGGTTGGACTTTTTTTTTAGATTAGTTAAGTGGACAATTTAAATAGATACAGACTTTCAGCCAAGTATAATACGGCTGCTTTTTTTCCTGTTGTTAATAAAATTGTGTTGGTTCTTTCTTTTTATAACATTGCTTTAATGGTATAAAACAATAAAAAATACTCAGCTTTTAGACTTCCTTGATAAAACAGACTGACTATACAACGAAGTGCAGCATACAAAACATGGCTCTAAAGCAGTCATTCTGTACCTGGAATAAGTGCCTGTTGGAAACATAGAAGTTGTATTTTGAGCACAAAAATCTCATTCTGATTTCACGCAGTTTTACAGAAGGCATTGCTCCCTCTGAAATAAAAAGACCTACTGTGATTAGATAGCCAATGCACGAATAATAGGAGAATGCACTCAAATAACAGTCTCACTGGTATAGTTAATAAATCTTCCTGAATCGTCTTTATATTTTAAAATATGAATGAAATTAGGCATACTCTCACATTACCTTTGTTTACATTTCATGCATTTTTACAGCTGTATAAGTGAAGAAGAATTTCTAATTAGCATTTCACTCATTTGTATTTGTACAGTGTTCCCACAATTGTTGTGCTGTATCTTTGTTTTATAAGTTAATGTCAACATAGCAAGGTGAGTCTTTTGTATTATGTTTTCTTGAAGCTGACATGAATTTCTGTTGATCCTCGGAAACAAAGGTGCGTTCTGGCTTCTCTGTGGGGAAGAACTCACATCCAGGGGTACAGTGGTTTGTTGTCTGGAAATAAAACTTACCTGACAGAGCACCTGTGAATCTCTCTGTGAATTTAAATGACACTAAGGAAAGGGAGAAAAGTCCTACCAAACAATTAACAGCCTGGCAGGTAGAAAAGGACTAAACAAAAACACTTTAAAATTTTTATTTTGAAAAAAAATTTCTTTTTAAGTACAGATTTAAAAAAATGAAGTAGTATTTCTGGAATTTTTTCTAATGCTTCCTATAGAAGAAATTGTTTAGGCATTTTGGGGGGTTATTTAATACTAGAACTCTGGCTAATCATATAAATAAATATTGCATAAAAGCACTTAGCAGATCCTGTCCTTCCTTCATGAGTTACTGGTGCTCCACTTGCATACTTTCATCTTGCTGGGCTGCAACTCAGGTTTTTATACTCACAGTAAACAGTGAAATCAATAATATCGATACAGTTGTCTCGGGAAAGCCTAGCTTTAGAGGAAATAATTTAATTATTCCTCTGCAATGCTCTTCATTTGGTGTTTAGTGCCTATATTTTGAATGGCCTTACATTTTCATTGTTCAAGCTGAATGAAATGCAATTAAAAATTCAGGTAGATGTTGTAAATATAATTGAAACCTACTTACATGATTTGTAAGCTCCTGTAGCGCTGTAACACCAGTGAGCTGACAAACATATAACAGCGAATTACTAACAAACCTTAGAGTGTCCAAAACACGGTCAAAATCCATGTGGCAATCCTGTTACTATGAGATCTGAGTTCAACGAATCTAACGTTCTTCAGATAATTGTCATCTGTGCAAAGCCTCGTGTAGCCAAACAGTAACAACTGAGACTCTGCTTGCTTTCTGTTCCAGTAATGCCTTAATTAAAAAAAAATCAAAATTAGAAATGAATGGTTTGCAAAAATGTGTCACCTATGGATATACGCTTGCGTAAGAACAGAAAAATGAAACCTGGGTGGGAATGCTGTTTAATTCTGGACTGTGGTTTTGTCACAAACGCTACCTGATGGTAAGGTGGATTAGTGTTCAAGAGCCTCAGACAAATTCACTATATTGGTAAGCTAGAAATGTGTGAAAACAAGTCAAGTTGCCTCTTTACTATTAATTTTTTTCTTGGAATGCATCTTAGTAATTTTAAACATGTTTAGAAAAGATGATTTCTAAGAAAAATGAGCCTGTGATGTAGTGTGATGGGGAAGAGTTTTTAAACAGCCACATATTTGTTTGAAAGTAGCTTTTTCTGGTGAAAATTCTGTTGGAGAAATGTCTTCAAGAGTATGAACTGTAAAAATGTTAAGCACTAGCAGGTAAAGTGGTCTGAATTACATACTCTCACTGAACTTTTCAATCAGCAAAGAACTCTGTCCCATGAATAGGAATCAGATTAAACTGGCCAGCTGGTGAGGTACAGCGAATTTAAATAAAAGAGGGGTGTCAGTCCCATGGGCAATTTCCAAACCAAATGTTTTTGTGGAGGGGAGATTCGTGGAGGGCTTCTGACCCATGTTCATGTGGTTTGCACTTCAGGACTAGACCAAGTACTCCTAACATTTTCATTCCTGTAAGTTTGCCAAGATAGCTGAAATAACTCACGTTATGCAAAACTACAATGTGAAAATACCATCAGCTTATCTAATTAATATATAAAATAATGACAGTTCCTCTAATCAGACACTAAAAATGATGCAATATCTAACCAGCCTCATTAGTATCTCATTCTGTTTGTCTTCACAGTGGTTTGTGTTTCCTTTTTGTCAAGCAGACTGCGCTTACAGATCACAACCAAGGATGGATCCATGTCTGGGACTCTTCTGTACTTTTATCAGCATAGGGCACAGTTGCTTTGTAGGAAGTTTTTGGTCAGTGTCTGAAATACCTCTCTGGTGCAAACCGATGTGCCGTTGTTGATGTAGGGCGATGCTGAATCCTGTACTGCATGAATGGGGTGTAACGTGAGGTTATCTGGGAGCACTGGAGGATATAAAGCCTGTTGGGACAGTGCGTGGCTGGGAGGAGCCAGACCTCAGGCAGTGCTGTCTACTGGTTATAAATATCAGCTGACATGCGCTTTTTCAGTCAGGCAGTGCTTGTTTAGCCAGCATCTGTTGCTGAAATTACAACTACTTCACCTCGCAAGAGAGTAGAGCAAAAT
>NW_010184301.1:0-223 GCF_000695765.1 Mesitornis unicolor
GGTGGGGGAGAGCGGCCTTGCACCTGCCGCCGGCGGCAGGTGTCGCCCCGCCGGGAGCGGACGGGCCTCGAGTGAAGGGGAAGAAGAACGAACGGGGAAGAAGAACCAACAAAAATAACCCCCAGCGATGAGGCGGCGGCTGGCTGAGGCAAGCCACCAGAGGCCACCAGAAGTGCCCAGGAGCACCGTGGCCTCACGGCTGGGGGGGGGGGCCCGGGCCGGC
>NW_010184301.1:254-9420 GCF_000695765.1 Mesitornis unicolor
AGGCCTGCCCAAACATGCACACACAAGGTCCGCTGAAAGGACTTTTTGCACTGATCTCACTAAAGATTGGCTTCAAAAAAGTCTTACAGCATACTTACAAATCGCCATACATCGTAGTCTGTCAAATCGGAGATAAAATTGCCCAAATTAATGCAGTAAGTACTGAAGTTTAGTTTGAGCTAGACCATAATACCTGTGTCAGGTGCAGGCAGTTCTGAACAGTGCTGTGGTAGTCCCATGGCTCATATGGTGAGCCGCTACCCAGCATGAAGTAATGTCCTGCTCACACTTGCATTTACAAGCTTATTTATGAGGCCACTAATTAGTAAATGTATGCTGAATATTCAAGGTTTAGGGCGAGATGTCCTAATTTTTTTTTGATTCTTTCAGGACCACTACTACAATGGTTTTCCGACTTCTTACTCCGCAGCAAACCTGAACTATGGCAAACTGATGGAGTGTTCTGATACTTGTATCATGCTCATGAAGACAAGTATGTATACAATTTAGTTCACTCTTGTTTCCTTCCTTTTCCCTGCATAATGGGAAGAGGAAGAAGAGGTTGTTGCTAAAATCTTGCTGCCGCTTGACTGTATTTAAGACTGAAAAAAAGGCTTCCAGCTCTCAAAAATACTTCCCTTGCTTTACATCTGTGGATTCCCTTTCAGGCAGCGTGACTTTTTTCATGAAAGTAAACTTCATGAAAGTTAAGTGTTGAACTTGTTCATGACTTTTGGCACCACAGCAAGAGCCACTTGGTTGCTGTAAAAGAGCCTGGCCACACTGTAGAACTGCAGCAGACGCTGCTGGCTTGCCAAGTTTTGTTTCACATTAGAAGGTATTTGAAAACCACTACGTATCTCAGTAGTACGTACAGACTCTCGTCTCCACAAGGGTAGGTTTGAAACTGTGGAAACTAATGCAGCTACTTCAGTTTTCTGCATCTCAAAGCTGCAGAAAAAAAACCCATGAAAGGTGCAGCAGCATCGTGTCTATTTAAGTTACATTAAATGCAGAACGTCTGGCACCATTTTTACAAAGAGCTGCTCTTTCCTTATACTTATTTCTGTGTTGGAGACACAGAGTCTTTGTTTTGGTGTACACAGAATACCCCACATCTCAATACACCACACAGGGAAGAGACTTGTAATACAGCTGAGACCTCAGTGGGCTGCAGGGCAAAGCTATGGATGCTGTATTTGATTGCCACAGTATGTAAAAGAAATGGTTTTTTGGGAGAAGGCAGGACTTCATGAAGGATTACATGAAGAGCAAGAAATCTAGAATGCATGTTACAGGGAAGATGAAGCCAGTACAGCTAGTATGCAAATAGAAAATGTGTGAAAGATGGATGTAACGTGTCAAGAATGGGGTATTAAACCAAATCCCTTCTTCATATCAGTTCAACTGCAGTAACTACCACTCCATCACAAAGTGGGACCTCAAGATAGCCAAGGAGCTAATTTTAGATTAAACTTTCAATAGGATTCTTCCCATACTGTACTGTTGCCAGAGTCACCTTCCTAGCATTATGCTACCTTTTTGTTTTCCCATGCTGGTTTTGTCTTCGAAGAGTATTCACATCCTTTTCCCATCACGATACCAAGGACTAATGTAGGTATTTTCACATCCCACCCCTCTGCTTTATAATTTTTCCAGTTTTAAGTTTACTCCTCTGCATGACCTCCAGCTTGCCTTTATTTGTTTCAGTAGTGACTTGAGCAGGGAAAACATCTGGACTTAAAGACAAAAGAATAGGTCGATGCATAGATACAGAGACTGCAAAGGAGCAGAATCCAACAAACGACCCAGAAAATAAAGAGGAAGGAGTTTCCTCCTTGCACCACCAAGCTCCACCCTGGAACTTCTCATAACCTAAATAAAACACAGGGAACTATTCAAAAGGCAAATGTTTATTAGGTACACTGAACTTTAAAAAACTTTCAAAGAATTATGCAAGAAATATATTTAAATGTAACAGGTGTTATTGCAATTGTGCTACATTACAAAATCACTTTTCTACTGTCAGCACAATCCGAAGACCTTAATGTTATATGCGAGATAATGTCACATCGGCTCTGGCGCACAGGAAGTGGTCTGCACTTGGTTGGTTGTTCGAATGTCACTTGTGCTGCACCAGGTTGTTCTTGAAGACGAGATCAGCTCTTCGCAGAACTACGCCTTTTGTTTCAGTAAAGAAAGGAGTGACATGAACTGCTCTTTTCCTCCGCAAAAAAAGGAAAAATCAAAACACGATTTCAGGTGAAGATAAAATATCATTGGAATAACAGTTCAGGAGGTAAACTCCCTTTCCATGGCCAAGTAGCTCCTATTAATCTGACTCCAAATTGCTACAGGTGCACCAAAAGAAGAATGACTCATAGGTCCAGCATTAGTAATAGCACATTACATTCGAGTCTCTTGAATTGCTTATTGCCTTGCTGCACCACATTATTGCTTCATATATCGGTATATTGAACGTGAGGTTCATGACTGACAAGTTGGAGCGTTCAGAAGTTTTGTGGAGGCTACCGACTAAAACAAGAAACTTTACACGTTAAGAACAGGAAGTCAAAGACTGAACTCAAATCCTTTGTCACTGAGTGATGGAAACAAAATATGAGAAGACAAATACTGATTTCCTTTGATTAAATCTGCCATAGCGCTGTCATAATGGAAGCATTCTAGGCATATTCTAAACAAGAGCTTTAACTATTCTGGTTAATGAATGGCAAGATTTATTTCTCTTAGAAGGACATCGACCATCTGGACAGTAAGAGCAATCCTAATAAAGATAACAGACTGAGAGAAGTAATCCAAGCTCTTTTTCACAACAGATAAAAATACAGGTGAATTCAAGGCACAGGTATTTTCAAAATTAACACACATTATTTTCTTTGGAACTAATAATACAAAGTAGTTTATAATTACATTATCAACATGATGTACAAAGGGACTTTTATGTGCATTACTTATAACAGCACTATCAGAAAATAATCACAATTATTCACGTGCACGGCTGTGCACACAAACACATGAGCGCAGACTGGAGCACTACAGTGGAAATAAAGCTCCTGTCAAGAGAGTTCTTAGACAGTAACGTTACCAGGGCTGTATACTGTGAGTAACAAACTTAGGTGTAGCATTAGTTAGGGAAGACAGCTGCCACAAGGCAATTCACACCTGCTTGGGGTTGACAGGAGGCTGCTTCCTGTTCTGTTTATCACAATTGTGATAAACTGACGGTGAGATCCACTTTTATTAATGCCACCTCAAATAATTCAACGGAGGAAACCTGTGTGCTAGATATATTTAAAAGAATAAAAATCACTGCTTGGCCCCCAACCAGATAGCAAATTTCTGCTTAAAAGTCTCCTCTTACCTTGTAGACTCCTTTTCTGAGTTTATATTGCTCAGATTTTTTTAACCAGGCACAATGAACCATTTCATTTGTAATTTCTTGTGTGTACAAGACTACATTCAGATGAAAACATTCATTTTGCCTCACAGTGATCAAGTCGTGCGAGTTTAACACTCTCAAATTGGCTTTTGCCATCTTCAGTGGGAGAAAAAAAACCCCACACACATACTTGCCTAGTTAGGCAATTAGGAAAAATGAACCTTTGGCTTTCCTGAATATTACCACTAGAAGACCGTGACCGTATGTGCATCTTTATCGCTCCAACTGAGTTCAGCAAGTTGACAAACATGAAGTATTTTTACCACCTGAGTTTCAGCAGCTGGAATTGCAAACTTAGGAGCATCCAGAAGGTCTTAGATTCAGCAAGCCCAGCCAAATGCACAAACCCAAATGCACTGCATTTCCTCCTGCCGTCTCTCACCCTGCCCCAGTGAGCTTCTCTCTTGTGTCTCTTTGGTGCTGGACTAAGTTCATGGCTCTGCCTACTCGCAGAGTGACAGCTCCAGCACACCACCACACCATGGGCAGGAGAGACACCCGAAGTCACAGGGAGCGGGGCTGCTGCTTGTTTTCTTCTTGCAACTCAAACAAAACAGGAGCAGGATAGATGAAACAACTCTCTAAGATAATATGGTGAACTCAACTACTTTGAGGAAGAAGCTGGAGCAGTCAGCAGTGCCCTTGCTCTCAAGCACAAATGACCAAAACTTCCTCCGAACCTCTGTCAAGGTGCCTACCTCTTCCTACTTCATCAGCCTCTCAAAAATTTGCAGTGCTAAAAATACCATTTAAAAAGCTTGAGTACATTATTTTAAGGGTCCGTATGAACATAATCTGCATTAAAGGTATCTATGCTTCAGAGAGTAGAAACAAAAGCAATCTTTGAGAACTGTGTTGGTATCAAATAAAGCAAAAAACCCAACAGTACAACTCCGGACCCTTGGTGCTAGAGTGGAAAGCACAATGCCCAATTCCCAAAATGCATACCAGGCACATAGTATATAAAATGAATCATCTGATGGTACAAGTGGAAAAGACTCCACAAATTATGCCTACTTAAGCATTACCAAGGGAGCCTACAGGTAAAACTCAATGATTACCAGGCAATGTTACATGCTCGATGACTGTAAAATGAGGGGATGCATGGTCTATTTAAAAGCAGAAGGCTACAGGCCGCACTGTAATGCAGTGCTGAAGTTCTGTTCAGAACCTTCTTGAAGCCAGGCTGTAAGGAAGCATCAACTTTCTTTTCAATTAACCTCAAATTGCTGGGAGCTGAAGGATGTAACTCATGAAGTGGGTATCAAAATGGGGAAGGAAGATGTTTAGTCTCATTTCTTTTTAAGAATGGAACAGTTAAAAGGTAATTGTCTGTTTAGTGGAGTGTATTAGACAACTTCAGAGTTTATTTTCTAGCTGTGACTTTGGAGATACTTGAGCCCTCTTCCCACGCACGGTGAGACTGACGTTACATCTTTGTGCAGGCATCTCTAACAGAGCTACCAAACCTATCACCATTTATGATGGAAATCTTTCTGATTACACCAGATAACATCAATAATTTTCTCTCCTAGCAGAGACAAAAACCTGCTCAATTTGCTGCTCAAGCCCACAGACCACAAGCAGCTAAATATGCGTAACAGTGAGAGTTTAAATCTTTGTATTTTGAAATGCATCGGAGAACAGGTGGCTCAGGAATGCGATTTCCAAATCAATGCATCCTTCTAGACAAAATGGTACGTTTTCATGAAACCAAAGTTGAATTGTTCTCTCCTAGTACATCTAAAACCATCTGTTCTAACAGAGCAGGCCGTAAATGCCAATTATTTACAGAGTTAACAAGCAACAAAATAACATCCACTGCTTGTTTTCAGGAAAACATCGCATGAATAACTACATTCCAGCAATGCTGCGCACATGTGACAGTTCAGCGCTGAATACAGGTTCTCAAGAATTATAAGCAGAAGTTTTCTTCTACATCTATGTTTTTGCATTTACTGGTTCATTAAACACTGCCATTTTCAAAATAGGTAAAAGTAACAGTACATAAAGTTTTAAGAAAAGACAAACTAAACTATAAAATGAAACTTCAAAACCACAGAAAGCAGTATCTTGTTATTTACAGAGTAGTGCAGTATCATGAACACAGATTAAAAGATAACCTATACATAAACAACGTTGTTCTACACTCACAGAATAAACAATGTTTAAAAACAGTTGAGCATGACAATCAACATCGCAAGTCTTAACACAAACAAGGAGGAAATCAAAGGAGAACATTTTTCAAATTGCATCTCTAATGAGGTGCTCCTATCGTTTCTTACATTTTCATTTACAACGATGGCACAAGTTATATACAGTTTTAGTACATAGTTATCAGTTACTGGGCAATTACCATTGCTATCAACGGACCTTATTCACAGGTACTGGTATTACCTTTTCCAAAGTAACACTCAGCAAGCAGAAACACAGGAACCTTAGAAAAGGATTATTTTATCTGATTCGTTTTGTTTTAAATTACTGAGGGTAGTATTTTTCAGGGCAATGTGAATGCACATGCTCAGGGACTGACTTCCTAATTGTACCACTGATACGCAGAGGTCTGTATTTCATCAGTATTCTTAACATGTACAAAGCACAGTTTGGTATTGAGCCAGAAACTGAAATCTGTGTCCTTTCCTGAGGTTACAAGTTAATGCATCCCAAAGTGCGGTTCCCAGCACTCTTTAAAAGTCATGACCATATGTTACTGAAAATGATGACTCCCAGTTTGGCACAGCTTCACTGAGGGTCACAATTTCCATCGCATGAAGAAACACTCTGGGAAAAACAGATGAAGAAAGTCCAGAGGAACAAGCGATGTTCCAGAGATGGTGCTGTTTTCACCCTCCTGAGCAAGCACGGAGACCAGAACCCTGAGCCCTGGGCTGTCTCTGCATGGGCCTTATGGGGTTTGTTTTGTTTGTTTTCCTTCAGCCCTGGCACTGACCAACTCCCCTACTGGCTGCTGTCCTCAGAATTCCTTTGAAAGGCACTTCCTGAGGTTTTTGGTGAGTAACAGGAAATTGGTACACAGACAATCCTATTCATTTTCCAACTCTCGAGTGTTATGTCAGTTTTTAGGAACTTGTGCCTCAGTTACACAACTGTGGACTGGCAATGAAGAGATCTAGTGCAGAAATCTAGGGAGGACTTAAAAATACCAATACTTCGAAAAAAAAACAAAAGGGTGTGTGTCAAAATACAGGCGCTTCCGAGACTTCATGCTATGTGGAAGTTACCTCCTATGGCTACAAGGACAGGTCCACAGATACTTTTCTGGAGACAGAAGGGACCTTTCCAGAGCTGCTTTATCTGTGGCCAAACAGCTTATACAGTAGTTTACCTGTGCTACAGTAAGTGATTGTCTGAAGAAAGGCCAAGAAATACTTGGCAGGTACTCTGCCATCTCTGCAGATGAGATAGCCAAAAGGCCAATTTATAAGCTGTAGGGTGCAACCAAAGTCCCTATCTCTATCCTCAGGTGATTTATAACGCGATTCAGAAAAGCAGAAGAATCCAGAGTTCATCATCCTGTAGCCCTTGACAACCTAGATACTTTGCAATGAGCAAAGAATGAACCCAGTAACTTTCAGACTTCAGCTCTACTATTCAAAACGTTAAGAACTGGGATTCAAAATCTGCTTCACAGACACATGCCCACACCCCAGCGGCCGCTAGTTTTGCATGTCATGTAGCCTTGTACTTCTGATGACCACGGAGCAACACTATGAATAAGGTCCACAGTGTTAAGGCACACAATCATTACTGCTGCATGTTGCAGTCACTCACTAAACCACCAGTTTCTCCTTCATAAAAAAAGCATTCCTCAAAAAGACTCTTAATGTGTTCTATGTAGCTCATTTTGTTTGTTGCTTTGTTGTTTGTTTTGGGTTTTTAATTCCAAACCATGCATGATCTGACATAAAATCTACTTGGTTAAGCCAAGTAGTATGCTTGAAAGAGTGCTGTGCATATGGGTTATATTTATATCAGCTTTTTTTAATTGTAGGTAACCATCCTAGATGATTCTTTGGAATTTACCTGCCTATGCATTGTTCCGATTTGCAGAACCTGAACCACTTTGCAGATACTGCTTCTTAGGACACAGGCACAAATGCTTCTGAAGGCACTTTCCTCAAAAAGCTCCCAAGATTTTAATTACTAATCACACATAGGGCACGCTTTCTGAACACTAGTACAATGTACTGCTACTGCTCTCACATCAGAGCCCACAGCAGATATAACTGAACTCCGGTTACTGAATAGATTTGTAGACTTGTTTTGCGAGTTAAATGAACCCTTTTTCTGAAGGCACGGGATATAATTTTCATATGACACTTAGGTAGGGACCACTTCAGGAATCTTTAAAAAGCCTGTCTTGCAGCAGACCACTGGATTCATTCATGCCATCTTCTTTTTAAAAAAAATCATAACAAATTACAGTTTAAAGCCTTTTTCATTATATCTATGAATTGTCACACAGCCGTGATACGATACTGGCCTGGGCATAGCTGCTACTCCTGTGATAATGCCCGTTGCAGGGTCATAACAAAGAATAGTGTCTGTGGCTTCACCGTTTTCTCGTCTTCCGCCAAGGATATATATTTTTCCATTACACACAGACATGCCACAGTTCTCCTGTTTCAAAATACACAAAGAAATACACGATTATTTAAGAAACGAGATGATGATTCCTGCATGTCTACCCCAGTGCAGAAGGGCAGCGCTGTGACTACCATTTGTACACAGACTGGCCTGCACTGTTCCCTCCTGAAAGGGCCCGTGCAGAAAGCACAGACACTGGGGAAAGCAGCAGCACAACCCTATAGAAAAGGCGATTTCAGGTCCAAGTCTTCACTACACAGAGCTCAGACAAGGGATACAGTGGAATACAGCTGAACACCGTCCTTAACAGCTGAGATAAGGAGAGAACAAATGTTTTCAGAAAAGGGACCACAGTAGGTACTTCTAATGAAAATAAATGGGAACAAGGAGAAACATCTCGGAGCAGTAACAGCTAGTGAAGAGGGATGTAAACAGGGGAGAGAAATAAAGCCATGAATAAGGAAGGAGTGTATAAGCAAAAGCACTGTGTCTTACTTAAAACAAAGAGAAATAAGATTTTATTTCTTCCTTAAATGCAGGCATGGAAAAAATACTCAGTTAAACAAGGAACACAGATCAAAACAGAGGAAGAGACGAAGACCGGGATAAGGAAGAACAGATTTTTGTTAAGGTAAGGTAGATACCATAGAGTATGTGATTGATGTTTTAGAAACGGAGGGAAAATGAACTGATACACACACACTTTACTACCGAGGAGACGCGTTTTTAAATTCTGCTCAGTGTTCCAGATGTGGAAATGGTACAGCTCTCGCTGACACTGCCTGTGCTATACAGTGGGGTCTTTTCCACACTGTAAAAACAGCCTTCAGCATTTCTGTTACATTGAAAGGCTCTAATCGATTATAAGGAAATGACTATCTTCAGTCTAAATTAAAACATGCAGCAGAACTTGACAGAGATCAATGGATATACAATTAAATCATCCATTATACTGTTACGCTGTTCTCCAGCAGTAACTGCTCTCAAACAAAAAGTCTGCACTGGCTAACGGTGACACCCAACTGGAAAGCTACTGGTTTAGAAGCTTTCTGTTTCGTGAGGTTTTGAATTATGTAGATGAAAAAGTAAAGCAGGAAT
>NW_010184301.1:9451-23896 GCF_000695765.1 Mesitornis unicolor
TTTAAACAAGTGCATACTCATTTCATGCCAAGACATTAATATAAAAAAATACCTCTCAGATGTCTACATGCATTTCAGTGTTCATTACCTGTCTGCTGAAGGTATTCTGTACATGCATCCAGTAGTCCTCAACTGGATCATAGCAGTATATTGCTTTGGTAAGCCCGCCAGCAACATAGATCAGGTTGTTTAAAGACACAGCTGTAATACATCTCTTTGCAATCGGGATAGTTGCACGGAGCAACCAAGAGTTAGTATCGGGATCATAGGACTGAACCTGAAAATAAATACATGCATTTCAGATCAAAAGCCTAACCGAAATCATAACCTGGCACACCCACACAGGTTACATGAGCAGAGCCAAAGCAGCATGCCTTGTGGACAGTATCTCACCAAGAAAATTAAATCAATATAAATATAGGTCCGTATCTCAATGTCGACATATGCACTATATCCAACATTATTTACCTAACACTCAGGGTTAAGACTTCACAGAACTATGAATGCCAGTATCCATGAGAAGGACCACAGTACCAGCATATTGCTGAGTTAACATTCTCTTCTCTGTATCTTTTGTATCATAGTAATTCCATACTCCACTCAGCAAAACAGTCCAACCCAATCTCTGTATTATCCGGTTTTAAACCAGCAAGGATAGAAGTAACTGACCTTGTCAGAACACGTGTTGTCATCAGGACCACCCCCAATCACAAACAGTTTGCCAACGCAGCTGGTGACTGCTGGAGAGCTCACAGCTTCTTTAAGGGGAGCCACTTCTGTCCATCGATTAGAAAACGAATCGTAGCACTCCACACTGCTCAGGCGGTTTTGCCCATCGTATCCTCCGACAACATATACCTGTGCAAAGTCATGAACACTACTGTCGTTCTATTTTTTAAGAGTGGTTATTACATTTAAATATGAAATTAAATTCATTTGAAGCTGCGAGAATCCTAATTTACTAGGTTTGTGAAGGGATACTTCCCTCAAATTTTTAATTTGCACACCAAAGAAAAATATGGTCTCAAAATAATAGGTTAAAACTCCCTGGATAGTTCCATTCAGTCACATGAGGAATGACACTGCAAACACATGTCCAAAGCATAGTATTATTAATACCGAGATAGAAACTTCCTATTTGAATAGCATTTGTTAAAAAAGGCACTTCTCTGCATTTCTCTTTTTATAGATTACATTCCGCAACAGCAGCAGCAAAAGTCCATCCAAATTTACCTTTGCTTTTCTGTGTTTTGCTTTTTTCTCACATGCTTCCAAAAATATTCATCCCCCTCAGTCTGTAAACTTTTCTTTACTTTCCTGTTGCTTCTCTCACATTAAAGAAGCAGAGCTCATTGCTATTTGTGTCTGCCTGCTTCCCTCGGTTTGCTCCAGCTCCAAGTCTCATCTCGAAGTCCAAGGGACACCACACGCACCTCTTCCCTAACTTCCATTAACAAAATCCCCACGGGCAGTTGATGCCAACATCTGGTTTTATGTCAAGACACCTCTGCCTTCAAAATACATCAAAACCTCCCATTTCCCCACTGCACTTATGTGGTTAAATTCAATTTAAAACATTAAATAAAAGAGCACAGAGCAGTACCAGTTTGTTAAATAACTCTATAAGCGCTTCTGAATCCAGATGCTTCTTTGCTTCCCCCAAAAAATAGCTTCTTGGTCATGAGACACTTCAATGACACGAAAACAACCTGAGGGCTAACGTGATTTTCATGTCTGTGGACAGTGTCTGACTGATGAAGAACCTAACTGCTTAAAATACTTTTATTTGAAAAGATGCCTTGTTAGAATTATTTGATAGGAAATACAAAGCAATACCAAATATATACGTACATTTTCTCCACTGTTTTCTTATAAACAGCAAGCATCCCCACTATGACAGAAATGATAAATATGCTTCTCTTACTTTACCAAGAAGAACAGCCATTTTATGACGCCATCTGCCTTTATTTAAGGAGGCAACTCGGATCCAAATGTTCAGCTGAGAGTTGTAAATCCAAACATCCCGGCTATTGATTCTTCCACCTTCAAAAAAACCAAAAATATGTCAATCTGAATAAATTCATTTGAATGAGAGACGTTAACTATTAACATGCCCCTCTAGAGTGGGCAATGAAAGCCTGACAGCCTTTTTAGGTGAAATAAGGATCCATTGATATTTATATCTTAGACTGAAGAGGACAGTTTTGGGGGATTTCAAACATGAAAACGTACAGGAAGTTATTTCACTTTGTGCCTTTTCCAGTAACACATTGAGATCACATTAAATTATTTCTTGAGAAATAATTTTCATTCTCTTCACATTTCCTTCAGTGTCACTACCTGGACGAGATGCTCGAAACCTTCACCCTTTATGTGCCTCATGGGACCTCCCTAACACAAACTGTTCTCTATTTGGTTCGTGCCTACATCCTCCTTTTACATTTTGTTCAAATGACACGTACTACACACCGGAGGAGACAATTTCTTTGGCTGAACGATCACATGGGGCTTGGTGTCTAAACCATCAACTGCACTCTCAAATTTACAGAATCAGGAGTTGGAAGGGCCCTGGAAAGCTCCCCCAGGGCAACCCCTGCCAGAGCAGGATCACCAGAGCAGTCACACAGGAACACGGCCAGGGCTTTGGGTGTCTCCACACAAGGAGACTCCACAACCTCTCTGGGCAGCCTGGGCCATGCTCCATAACCCTCACCCTGACAAAGTTTGTCCTCATCTTCAGCTTGAACCTCCTGTGCTCCAGCTTGGGACCACTGCCCCTTGTCCTGGCATTGGCCATCCCAGAGTAGAGCCTGGCTCCTTCCTCCTGACACTGCCCTTTCCCAATGGATCCCCAGGAATGAGGGCACCCCTCAGGCTCCTCTGCTCCAAGCTCAAGAGCCCCAGCTCCCTCAGCCGCTCCTCAGCAGGAGATGCTCCACTCCCTCCAGCATCTCTGTGGCCCTGCTGGACTCTTTCAAGCAGTTCCTGTCCTTGAACTGAAGGCCCAGCACTGGACACAACATTGCAGCTGTGGTGTGAGCAGGGCAGAGCAGAGGGGCAGGAGAACCTCTCTGCCCTACAACCACCCCTTCTCATCCACCCCAGGATGGCATTGGCCTTCTTGGCTCAAGGGCACATTGCCCTCTGGTTTGGTCAAAAGACTGAATGAGAGGTGTTTAAAAACCTGCAGCTATTGCTCATTTCACTATAAAAGGCTGCTATCAACAACTCAGGCGCTAAAAGGAATTTGTTTCCATTTTACAATTCACGATGTGAAGCAGCTTTAGCTGTTTTAGTGTTGGGTTTTGGGGGTTTTTTTTGCAGTCTAGGCAGCCGTATGACAGGAGCGAGTCACCAGCAATGTACCAGTGCTGGTACTGCCAAGCAACCGCTGTTTTTATCCAGCAAACAGCACATTTTGTAGCAGAGAAAATGCTGCTGTGAAAAGACTGCTTGGGATTTTTGGCTTGTAGTTTTTCCTGCTGTTGCTGCAGACAGGCCACTGCTGTATTTTTACGCAGCACACTTAACAAGCGTAAGCTACCCTCTTTAAATACAACTGGAATTAGCTGTAAAAAACTGCTCATTAATACCAAACAAAAATCCCTGAAAACACTTTTGCCTGCAATAAGATCGGTCTGGGGCTGGTGTTCACCAGTTACATCAGCAAGTGACTTTGAGTTGAGCTTCTGGAAATTCACAGTACAAAGATGTGCCACATTACTTAAAAAAAACAACCAAAAAACCAGAAATAAGCCAAAAAACAAGAAAGAAATCTTAGTTGTTTTAGGATTATCCACCTGAAACAAGAATATCATTCCGCAGAGCACACACTGCATACTCAGACTTGGTAAACTCTGGAAGTTTCGCCAGCGACTTCCACTCTCCCGTGACAGGATCGTAGCACTCGGTGTACGGCAAATTAAACCCTCCGACCCGTTCACAGCCTCCGACGACGACGATCACCTCGGAATAACCAGTCGATCTAAAAGAGTGAACACAGAAAATGAAGATGCAGAAGGTATTCAATAGTACCTGGAGGACAAACAGCGCCGTCTTCAAAACTGCCTGAAAAGTCAGAAAATTTAATGTTTAACTCCTACAGCAAGAAAAATGAAGAAGAAAGTCATTTAGCAAACAGATCTTGACTGTTTCCAGCTCTCATCCCACAGCAGCACTTGTTCTGTGTCAGTGGTGGAGCTGCACTGCACAACACTATGTAAAAAATCAAGTAATTAATTAAAACCATACAGAAAGCCCTTATTTTAGTAATATTCTTCCTTTGATTGCGTACATAGATATTAGAAACAGCTCAAGTGAGGCCTGAAACACTGATGTGAGCAATCTGTTTCACCACAAAACCAGTCCCCGTACCCCCCAGTTCTACAAAACTCACAGTACTTTACATTGCTTAAATATTCAAAACGTTTTAAATGTTTTCGGTTGTTTCCTGGGGGTGGGGGAAGCTGAAGGCACAGTCACCAAACTAAGGGAAAAGGAGACCTGCATAGTTGAAAAGCTGAAAAACAAACGTAGCGATAGAAGGAAATATTAAGGGATGCTGACATAAAAATTCAAGCCTAAAGCAAAAAAACAAAACTCAGTGTGGCAAAATTAAGCATTAGGACAGTCTGCAATGTACACAGATAAGCTTTTAAATTCTATTCCACGCTCATTTTCCCTCTACCAACCTGGTGCTTCTGCATTATCCATATTGCATATTCACAGCAATAACAAAACTCGTTATGTTAATCCACATCTGAATGTAGAGAATGAACCATCCCTGACGTGCAAATCAAACTTGGACCAACTTTTCCTCCTCCTGTCAAGTTTATAATTTCTTCTCAGCATGTGTCAAAATCCTTTCTTTCCGGGGCATTTTTAGAGGAAAGGATTTTGCACTGATGTAGTTATTTCAAGGACTGCTGTCTATTAATTAAGTAAAACTGAATGCAAGATTGATTTCATTTTTGGGAAGCCTTTCTGTTGTGTGGTGCTTTAACTGGTCCCAGTACGAACACAGATCTCATTCACACCATTGCTGAGTACTGAAGTCCTCTCTCAAAAAGATAAAACTTATGACTGCATTTGAGATAAAAGTTGCACGATCCATCTCCAAATTTCCTAATGTGAAATTATGCACACATTAACTTATAATTCCAGATTTTGATATAGCAGGAATAAAACTAATTAGTCCTCGTATCTCTTTGCAACCGAATCCCATAATTTAAATGTACCATCTGTCTTTCTACTCAGAATATTTTAAGCAGGCAAAGGCAATGGTAAATGGTAAGGTCCTGTAAGATCCTATAGTGCAGGAATGTATTTGAGGAAGCACACTGACACCTGGACCAGTCTCTTGCAGCCGTGCTCCTGGTTCCCATGTGGTTACTGTGACTGGGGTTTGCTTTTTGGAGGAACAACTCTGGAAAGGATCTCTCCAAGGATCAGAGAGGGAAATTCCTGTGGCAGCAAAGCACCACCCAGGAAGAGAACTTCCTTAAAGCAAGACACTCAATTTTCCTTCAAAGCAAGCCCACAGACATCAGGTAAACAGGGATGAAAAAGGCTTCTCTGTTTCTAGATTAGAATCAAGGTCTCCACTCACTTACTGTACCAGATTATCAATCTTTATTTTAAAACTAAATGAACCAAACCAGAGCGCTTTATGAATTGCTATGCTGGGGTTTTGCTCCTTAAAGAAAATATTTAGTGTAGGATTTCAAATCCACAGAAAACCAAAACTTTACCCAACACTTTAGTACCTATATAACTATGTTCTGCCTTCAGTTAAGAACCATTTTCTCCATTATGTTTTCTTGAAGGAATCTTGCATTCTTTTAAGGTTTCCATAGAATTTTTTTTAATTTTGGAGGTCACATAAAAATAAAAATTAAAAAATACTGGAGTACACAAAAACCATACAGGCAAAAAACCCCAAACAACTAAGGATGTATTGGAATAGAGACCAGAAAAAGCTAGGAATCTCAATCAATGGCACAAAGTCCTCCTTGCAGCCCTCAGGAGAAACGCTGCGTGCAGAATACCCGAGGTGAGCTAAACCAGGCACTGGGGAGATGCCAGGAAGAGGCGCAGAGCCTAGAAAAGCAGTAAGTGGAAGAGACCCAATGGTGTGGTAACCCTGTGCATTCCCAAGAGCGGGTTCCCAAGGGGTCCCCAGCTACACGCAGACCTCTAGATGGGCTGAGAACACCAACCAGCACAGCGTCAGCTGGACAGATCAGCTTCCAGGAGTTCAGACATCACATTCAAAAACAGTTGAAGTTTGGGACACAAATTACAGGAATTCTGGTAAAGCACTGCTTTTTTCCCCCTGTTAATTCACTTCTGGGTAGTAAACGGGATTACAGATGGAACTGTGAAGTGAAATAAAAACTCATCTCCTTGCTGGAAAAATAAGGGACTATGTTAAAGCTGTCTAAAGGCAACCATAAAAGGATGTGTCAAAAAGTTAAGATGTAATAAGTTCTAACTAATTAAAGGGAACACTCACATATTGTTATCAGACAGCTGACCAGAAACCGTGGGACTGAAGAATTCAGAGAGACAGGGAAATCTGAGGATGATTCAAAGCAGTGGGAAGAGCCTGCTCTGCTTCGTAGATGGACATGTCTTAGTGCTCACTGGAGATCTCTGTGCAGCACAACCAGGGAGGGACAAGAGAGGCTCCAAAGGAGCACGAGAGATGACCTCAAGATGTCACTGTGTCCTTGCAAGTACCTAACCAAAAACCTCCTCCTGTGTTTGTCAGTGGTGCCCAGCGGAAAAGAGCGAACAGGCAACTGCTACACCAAATTTTAAACTTTTGTTTACTTCAGGTAACTCTTCACTGGCTTCTAAAAGGAAAATTGCAATCTACACTGTTCTTTAAACACGACAAAACCCCATAAAAATGGCAGAACTCACTTCACCCGTGGGTGCACGCACACCCACACGGAATCACAACTCATTTCCAGAAGTTTCAGTAAAAGCACTGGCGTGGGAATCTCTGATCCTGCAGCCCATCTCCTTTTAGGAACAGTTTTGGAGGAGGGCAAGAGAAAAGGAAAAGAGCTTCCCAGTGCCCTCTCCTCCCCAGACCCTCCCGAAATGCCCAGAAAAGGTGTGATGAAAACAGAGGGAGGGGGACCGGGCAACTGCTTTAAAACACCATCTCTTTTTGCTATAGGCAACAGAAACAAACAGGCAACAGAAACCAACGACAAGGAACTATTCCATGAATGTCATATAGAAAAGGGGAAAAAATCCCTGCTGGGAGGCCAGCCAGCTTCTCTCTTTGTAAACGACTTTTCCTTGTTCCTGCCTACTCCAATTCACAGGACAGCTTCGTAAGTAAGGCAGTAAAACCAACAAAAGGCACCAAATCCCAAACCAAGACCCCCCTCCAGCCTCAGCAATCACCTGCATTAGGCAAGGTACTTCATCTACAAACTGCAGTGCTACACTGAGGCTGTTCAGATTCACCAGTACATGTGCACCGTGCACTTAGACTGAACTGTTCAAGTGTATTTGCTTGCTTTATCAAACTGATTAACAAGCGTCCAACCACCACCACACCAAACCCCAGAAGATACAGCCCCTCTCTGACTGCTCGTGAAGGAGGGACCATGGGAGTGCAGACCTTCAGGACTGAAGACTGACAAGCCCCTAATGGGGTAAATGCTTGCCATGTTTTTCCCCCTTTTCTCCCCTATAAGCAAGCCTTTAATACACATACAGAAATAATAAAGGCTCACCGCACAGCAGCCACATACAACTAAGAGTAAACAAAGAGGAGTAACTCCTAACACAATCTGTTTGTGCAGACCAGATCACTGCATCACCTCAATGTAACACCACACGATTTTATAACTTCTGTCAGCTGGAGTTAACGCTAAACTGTCATGCGGAGGTAAGGCTTTTGCTGGGAAAAGACCTCTCAAGTAAAAAAAACCATCACAACCACCATTGTTCATGCATGCCACTATTGGACTCTTCCTCATTTCTTCTGGTCACTTCAGTCACCTATTTGTGTAACCCATTATTAACAAGCAGCACTTCTGAATTATTACAATGTCACAGAATAAGCATGAAATACTTCAGGAGCTGTTTCCTAATTATTCAAAAATGCAAGATTTTGGTTTTTTGGCAGTCAAGAACCTGTTGTTCTGTCTCTTGTCTATTACAAATCCATGTAAACACCACCTGTCAGGCATTTGCGATGTAGCAAGTGAATGCTCTGCATATACAACCCCATCCACATCCTTTATGGTGTGCTATACACTTACATGACTGCTATAAAAAGAAAAAAGGTGAGGAAAGGGAATGGTTTACCTGCCATAGCACAGTAGGTTCTTTTCAAGACACTATTAATGTATGAAATGACTTACGAGGTCACCTAGCAAACATTAACCTTTAGAAAAGATTTGACTTGCAAGGTAACATAACCTCACTTACCTCAACAGTCGATTATTTCACAGCAATAAAGTGATCTGTGTAATAAGACTCACGTGCATTTTCCAGATGTGTGTGAGCTTCACACATTGTGGGAAATACAGAAGTGTAAATGCAGTGGCTCCAGTAGGAAAATTAAAGTAAAACAGAAGAGATTTGTTTTTCTGGGCATATCAAACATCTGTACGTGGAACTACATCCTCCTCCTACAGAAATAAGGGAAAAGAAAGAATTCCTCACCGGCGTGGCCTTGTTCTGGGAGACATCATCTCATTTCCGAGGATGTGGTACCGCCTGGCCTCGTGCAGCAGCTGGTAGCACTCTGGGGAGTTCTGAATCAGCTGGTCCACTTCCACAGTCTGAACAAAGTAGTTTGGGTGCAACAACGGGAGCCTGACGTGTGTCAGGAGTTCGTGTAACACTGGTCTTCGCAGCTCAACTGCCCGGTACACCCAGCGCATGACGGCTTCGAACACCATCTCCTCCTTACTGATGACCAGTTCGTCGCTGCAAATGTAATCGATAAGCTCGTCCTTCCCCAGCTCGAGGAATTCTTCGTGCTGGGACACGTCCTCAAACGTCTGCAGCGCAAAGTTCCTGCACTTGAAAAAACGAGTGCGTGTCTGCGAAGCGCTGGATCCCCAGGCAATTGCAAGGGTCCAGCTGCTCTTCCAGGAACTTGGCGCAGGCGTCGCGCAGAACGCTGATCTGAAAGAGGCTCGATGTTTCAAACAGGTACTGCACGTTCTCCGTGGTGATCTTCACCTTGCCGGTGTACACGTACTGCAAAAAGCAATCCATAGCTTCGGCAAAAATGCCGTTGATCTCCACCAGCATCTCTCTGCTTTCTCTGTGGTCGTTGCAGAACATGGCTCTGAAGTAGCTGCTGCAGGCCGAGAGAACGGCTCGATGGCAGGGAAACTCCCTTCCTTCCACACAGATGATGACGTCTGTGAACAACCGGCTGTCTCGAAATTCATTGAAGATCTGGAGGATGCTTTCGGCATGGGATGATCCCGAGGAGAAGTCGAAAAACTCTGGGCCTGACAACGACTTTGGGTCCATTTCAAACACTTTCCGCTTGGTTGCAGGGGAATCTCGTATCCCGCTATCCTCTCTGTTCAGTCTGCGTCCCAAGATTAGTACCATTGTTACATCAGTTGGCTATAGAGTCATTGAGAAAAGTTGGCGGAGTTTCTTCCTTCGCAGCGCTACAGTCTGAAAAACCAAAACATTCCGGTATTCAGTCTGGTATACCCTTAATTTCATCATGAGAAGCAGACAAGATGCTTGCTTTGCTGCTCTAAGATCTGGTACAATGTTAGACCTTTACTAGAGGTGACACAGGACTGCTGGGCAAATCCCTGCACACCTTGCACAGGGCAATGCAGCTTTATCTGCTACGTATGAAATACAAAATAGACGCCGAGAGCAGCTCTCATGGATGGCAAGTGCTGAATGGCCCAACACCACTGGCACTGCACTTGTGATCAAGGTAACAAACCAACCAACAACAAGAGACCTCGGCTCCAGCAAAGCACCCAATGAACCCAAGCCGAAGATTTGCTGGATAAAGAAGCAGAGCTGGGGCTTTTCACATTTTTCAGTGTAATCCTTGTTGCAGCTGGAGCCTCCAAGTACCACTGCAATAGTCAAAAAGGGGGGAAAACAACTGAAATTTTCAAAATTAAAATTCAGTTGAGAAATCACTCCCTTTGCATGATAAAGTCTACCCTAATAAAGCCTTATAATACCACGATGAAGTAACATTAGCTTACTGAATAACCTTGACCAGCCAGTTTTTACTTGTTCATCCCTAGCATCTAAAAATTGGTTCACTAATAAGAACAGTTCACTGATAATCTAAGATTCAATTAGAAATGAATGGGAACCTTTAGCACACAAAACAGAATGAAGAATTACATCTGTTTGCCTAAAACTGTTGTAAATAATAAAAAACCAAGGGCACCTTACTGAAGACAGGGAAATGATCTGTTTTCCAAAGTACTACTAGCAAAAAAAAAGATCAATCTTTTTAATCAAACACTGAGCTTTAACACGAACTGGGTCAACGTCCACCAAAATACACCGAGGCAGCAAGAGGCTGGGCAAAATGGGCCTGGGTCTGGCACAGGCATCATTCCCAACGCACGCAGTATTTGTTTGTTTGTCTGGAAAGACGTGCACCGAATTATTTTAAAGTTTATGGGAATTTCGTTCATGCTTTCAAGAGGCTATATTCAGTTTCCCTCATTCCCCACTTAGAGAGTCAGGAAACCTCAGCTCCTCACAGCTACTTCATTTCCTGACGTGCCAGCATCGTTAGAGCTGCAATTACCCAAACCCAGCCTGGCTACGTCAGCGCTTAATATAGAACACAATGGACGTGCTTTTTTAAACAGGCTTTTTACACAGCACCTCTGAGAGCAAGGAAACAAGGTGTGCTGGGCATTTACTCATTGGGAAAATAAGTTTTAAAACCATCATTTTCTATGGAAATATTTATACACATAGTTACAAGGCAGACTCTTGGTATGGCTCATTTATCCTGCAAAATATTTAATTGAATTTGAATTAAATTAGGATCACTTGTCGCTTTGATGCCTGAAAAACACTGTTTCAATGAGCCTGTCTGATAGCTGATTGCTTCAGAGAGAGTTTTACCCAGACATAAACAGTCTGATCTGTAGCTGATACCGTACCCAATGTATTTCACAACCACTGCACCCTGCAATGACGCAGGCAGGATAAAAACACAAACCCAACAACAACCACCGCCTCCTCAGCTCCGTTACCAACACCTTAACCCTCACCTCGACCCTTATCTGCAATTAAATCCATGCTACTCAGTGTGGGGAAAGTGGGCAGAAATGAACAATCAGCAATGGAAAAGGGAAATGTAAGAATGGAAATATAAATACAAGCCCTAAAGACTTGACTCTGGGTCCAGATTTAAATCAGACACATTTCTCTAAAGCTAATGGAGCTTTTCCAAAGCAAAGTTAGCCTGAAATCAGAAACACACTGGCATGTTGCATCAAAAAAAAGGCAAAACACAACAACTAAATGAGGAAAGCGTCAAGAGTACATCTCTCTCGTTACACGAGAAGTTAAGACTTAAGAAGACACTACATTATGCAATTACTAATAACTGAAATAAAAAATAAAGGCTCTGAAGGAACGAACTTCTTTATGCTTGGAACAACACGAAAGTCGTGGTTTGGGGTTTTTCTGTGTCCCAGTGGTTTACAGATACGAGGGGCTAAAAAAAATTCATGCAGCAAAAACTAATCAAGGGATAAATACTGCAAATTCATACAGAAGAGAATAGAAAGGGAAAAGAATTACACTCCATGGCAGAAATCACTGCTTTTGAATAGACTACGCTTCAAGTTCTATCCTGTGAATTCCTTCTGTAGGTTTGCTTAAGCAGAGTAATTTTATAGGACCACCAGTAACACTATCGCACTCTCAGCTCTATCAGACATGGCCTGCTTGCAAATCTTGCCCTGGCAGTTTTCAAATGTCACCTCTGCCAGCTGCCTGCCCCTTGCTTCAGCCCCAGAGCTGGAAGGGCAGAGGGGGATCTCTGCCCAAAGTTCTGCTCTTCAGTGCCAAAGGAGGGAAGGAAACACCAGAGGATACCTGCCTGCACCCCGGTGTGTATAGAGATACTTACACACAACACACTCTGCATTATAAAGCACCAAACATCTGGAGAATTTAGGAAGCAGTAAGTTTAAATGAAGCAGAAGAAAAGCAAAAGAATTTTTTTCCCATTAGAAATTGTTGTATCAAAGAAACACAAAATGCATTGGATCGCTTGTCTGAGCAAGGGCCAACAAGGACGGACCTTAAGCAAATCAGAGAGCTCCCCCTTTCAAAAAGCTGGAAAGGAAAAGCAAATCACACTTGCTATCAACAGGTTTCAAAACCGCTTCACCAACACAGACACAGCTTTGACACGGCTGTTACCTGCACACTTGCATCTCCAAATTACGCTGTGTTCACCAGAAGATCAGGTTCCTCTATTTTCTTAACCTATGCTGTTTGTAGGCTCATCTACGCAAGGGGTTCCTCAAAAACAAGCCGAATTAAGGAGCCCAATTCAGAGGGTGGTAAACAAGGTCTACAAAACATTTGCCCTGGCACCTCCTATCAGTAAATCCTCCTATGCAAATCACTTCTACGTTGCAGCGGAGGAAGGAGAGTAGTGCAGCATCCTCACGGATTTTACCCCTCTCCCCTCATCAACAGCAATGCTCTGGTAGAGCTGTCTTCCTGTCCATCCCCCAGTGCCTCTGGTCCGTTAGCAGAACAGACAGCAAACAGCGGAGGAAACACGCAGCAGGGTCGGGGCGAGGCCTGGGTAACACCCAGTCCTCAGCTGTGCCTGAGCTCTGCCTCCAAAGCTCACCCTCGGGGTGTAGTTTCGGGAGTACCTGAAGCTGAGCTGGGCTTCTGCTGCTGCAGGAGGCGGCTTCCTCCCCGTGCCGGTCCCACCGCTGCCTCACGTCAGCACCAGCGTGGCCGAATCGTGGCCGGATCGTCTGCAACGGGAGAAAGGAGGCGATTGAAATGGGCAGGACGTTCACAGCCCGGCCTGGCACCCGCAGCCACGTCTGCCGTTACCTGGTGCGTATCGGTAAAGGCACCCAAAATTAATACAATAAACAGCGCTGTCGTTCTGCAATGTGGGAGCTGTGACTCGGGTTTGGCCAATTCCAGTGATTTAATCTGTGATTTCAAATTACGTGATTTACTGCTGTACTCCATCTCACAAGTCTGCTCACCACAAGAGTCAGAGAAAATAAAACTCCCAGTTGCATCTGCTGCAACACGCGGGCCAAACCACAACACGTGCTCTTTTTCTCTTTTAAAGGGCAAGAAAGGAGAAAAATAAAGGCGTAACTTTTCCCTCCATCAAAAACCACACACAGCATTTATTTTTCCTTCTCTCTGATTAAAAAAAAGACCCAAAAGTTGTTGGTTTTAAGGGACTTTATTGAAAAATAATCCTGTTTTACAATAGAAATTGAGGATTTGAATGACTTTATGATAAATAAAGTCTTTAAGGATCCTGAATAACAAGTAAACAAGAACTCACAGTGAACTCACAGTGAACCAGCTGACTGACACAGCAAGGAGTTAGTTGCACTGTAGAAGTTTTTTATGTTATGACACTTCTGATTTAAAAATATATACTCTGAATGCCAAAATTCAATAGTAATCCAGCTAATGACACACTAAACAAGCACTAAGTGCCCTCAAAAATCACCCAGCCAAAACAGGAACTGATTCGGACATGAGACTGAGGATTATTAAGTAAAACAAAACAAAAACAAGCAGTGAAAAAAGAACACCTTGAAACTGTGCAGAAATCTTTAGATAACCCCTTTCTGTAAGTTAAGAGTTGCCCTAAATCAGCACACATCCACTGGAGAAAGCAGGGTTTTAAAAAGCACGGCACAGTATCACAAATCTGTGGGGATGAGACTGGAAAAGCCAACGTTCTCCCACCTTCGTTTCACCGCCATTTTCACACATTTACACAGATTTTTACAAAATCCAAACCACAACAAAAGCCCCGGACACCGCACACGTCCCGGTCCTGCGCTCCAAGGCCGTCCGGGGGTACCGCCAACCGCTTGTAAACCCCAAACAAAACGAACAGCAGGCAGCGACCGAACACACGGGCACAGCCAGGCACAGCTCACAGCCTGGACAGCTCGCTTTTACATAAAGCAAGGAATTTTGAAGGTGTAACAACGGGAAAACGGGATCCACACGCACCCCCGTACATCCCACACCGTGCGCGTTACCGCGGACCCCACAGGCAAGAAACCGACCCCAGCAGAAGAGGCCAGGGCCGCCGCGGCCGGCGATGTCCCTAACGGGCAGCACCGACCCTGGTGCCCGGCTGTACCCCGGAACACGTCGAGGTGGTTGCTGCCCCTTTTTGCTATATAAGGGCACAAAGCGTCGCCCACC